>NC_056689.1:84323482-84335982 GCF_018350215.1 Panthera leo | reverse complement strand
TACTAACTAGGATCCTGACAGCGAGGCGGGTAGGGTAGCCGACAAAGCACAGGACTCTGGGATGCGTTTGCTTTTCGAGTGTCTACCTGGGTTTTACTTATCTGAACACATTAAAACCACCCGGAAAAGTTTAATGCAAGTCATAGAAATTTCTCCAAAAGGAGGGCTTGGCAGGATCTGTTACGGAGGTGGATATTGAACTGGTCGGCAAAGCTATTAAATCCCATCAGATCTCCTTGGCATCATTTTAATGAGAATCATCGCAAAAGTACAAGATCATGGTATCTATAAGTGCCTCTTGACAGCCTCTGCTGAAATTGTGATGAAAAGGAAAACCATTATAGCAGAAATTTAGCGATAAGGCTGTTTGGAGGGACGGCGGGGCCTAGTGTGGCTCTAGACCGTGAAGGGTTAATTTTCTAAACCTAATAATGTTCGATAGTGAGGTATTTGTCAGGAGATAAAGAAGTGATAGAATCTGGGAAGTGGGTCCCTTGGTGATTGTAGTACAAATATTGTTAATGCGGTGTGGTTACTACAGCGAAGGGAAGTAAAATAGCTCTGGTCCACTAGAGACAGGCTCTGCTACAGTAGAGCAGGAACCTCCAGACAAAGGCCAGTAATTGTTGAACTACGAGTCAAGCCGTGGATATTTTCAAATCCTTATACATCTACATTTACATGCAGGGGACCGCGCGTGCGGCGGTAGGGGGGGGCGGGGGGGACGGCCGCACAGAGACCAGGATCCCGCAGTGGGGAGGCGGGCAGCCCCAGACCTCTGGCTGGGGAGGGGGCCCCTCGCGGAGGACATCTGGGCACAGCTGTAAAATTCAGTACTGTCACCCTCTGCCCCTTCGTTATGACGTCATGTAGGCACTACAAGTATATGAGACCCATAACTTGAAATGTACAAGAATTTAATAAGTCTGGTGTTGGAACAATTTGTCATGGCATATTTGAAGAATAAATCAGACTAATGGAGCACACTTTCCCTCCCGTATGGCATTACGGAACGTGAGCCCAGTAATAGCTAATGGCAGGAGAGGGAGAAAAAGAGAGGCCTGACATTCAGACCCTCGCATTTTGGAAATCCGATACGTATTGACCTGTGTACTATCTCAGTGCACAGATCTGATGTCAGCAGAATGTAGTCTTGTATAGGAACTGCTCATTACAGGTTTTGTGAAGGAAGCACATTGTCTCTGAGCACCAGAACCCGATCGGCTAGAATTGCTCAGTAATCAATACTCCAGCGACTGATGGCCGGGCACGCACACACCACAGCTGTGGCCACGGCTTTCAGGGACTTCCCAGTAATTAGCAGGGACTTCAAGGAAGCACTCCACTGGTCACTTTCTTATCAGTCAGGGAAAAGTCTCTTAAAGGCTCTATCTTTTAATTTGACTCTTTAACCATTTCCTTTCAAGAGCGCCTTAGTGGCCACAGCCACGACTCCCAGAGAGGGCCCCCTCCGCCCCCGCCCCTGCTCCTCTCCACGAGCACGTCCAGTTTGGGCCGGGTGGGGGCTTGGGATTGTGCTGAGCAGGAGCGGATTGACGGGACATGAAATTCACCGTTTTACAGTGAACGAGTCAGTGGCATTTAGTTCTTTCCCAAGATTGTGCAAGCCCCACCCCTCTCTAGTTCCAGGCATTTCCACCCCCCACAAATGGAGACCCTGGGCCACTGAGCAGTTGTCCCCCACCTCATCGCCCTCCCCACCCCCCGCCGGCCCCTGGCCACCACGAGTGGGCGGGGACTTCTACAGCTGTGTTTTCTGGTTGGTATTCGATACTCTTTCTTGTCAAGGTAATATTATTAAAATAGTCTCCTGGTTTTGTGTTCTGGATCCAGGAACTACAAACGTGGGGCTTGATCTGGAATGGGGTTCTTGGGTAACCTCCAGAAGCTGTCAGCGCCATGATTTACACACGAATGCTTTGGGTTTTCTGATTGATGGCATGGAGGTCTATCCGTGGCCGTGTTCATTTGCAGCTTATTAAGAGCCTGGCCTTAAAATGGAAAAGCGAGTACCCCCTCACTCCACCCCCCACCAAAAAAATATATCAGTATTTTTCACTCTTGACTCAGATTTCCCGTCCTGTCCATAGAGGAGGGCCAGAAGAGGAGGTCGTGCCTCTGGGACAGAGGCTGGGATTGAGGTGTGGGAGGGGCCTGTTGGAAGCCAGACCTCTTTGCTCTGAGCCCGGAGCTCAGCCTGTGCTAAGGTGTGGCCTGAGGAACCCTGGGACGGGGCCGCCAGGCTCACGCCTTGCAGCACGCTGTCACTCGTGTGTCCAAGCACTGGCAAGACCGAGCCCCGGAAGAGTCTAAAACTTGGTGATCAAAAAAAAAAAAAAAAATCCCTACCTATAGGGCTCCCGAAGTGCCGGGAAGAGGTAATTTCAAACAAGTGATACCCACGTGCAAAAGGCAAGCAATTAAAACCGCTCCGAGTTCCTTTTTTCTCCTCAATCACCAGGGTGCGCACGCCAAGCCCACTGCATTTCTAAGGAGACAATCTATTTCTCCTTTGACCAGAGGGAAAAAAATCATTATTACATGATTAGTGGCTTCAGTTAGGTGAGAAGCGGCAGTGCAGGGAAGGCGGTGAGGGTGAGTGGTATTAATTACCTAACACTTGCTGGCAAGATAATTTTATCAGTGATTTGGCCACTAGTAAGTTGCAGCTTTTGATAAAAGTGGGCAAGTTCTTAGCTCCTAGAAACATGAGGGAAGGGAATGGTGTCAGATGAAATGCATCTCATCAGCTTTTCTCTGACAAACCAAATTCATTCCTTATGTAATTGATAACGGCCTTGTCCAATTATTTCACACATTACAATACACAGAGGCCCCCTTACAGGTTTTGCAGGGTTGTAATTAGCTATGCTAATATCTCCTTTATTGGCCCTAATATTGCTCGACACCTTTTGCCATCCTGGAACCCACGAGAGCCCCATGGCCTGTCAGGACCGCTGATTATTGAGAAGGATAGCTTTAATCAAACATAATTGCAGTTAATTTTTCTCTCCTGCTCTCTGTTGCCAGCGTCTAATGCCACGGACTCCTTGATATTCCATTAAATTACAATTAAACAGCCTCCTTTGTTTCTGATTGTCCTGAACACCACCACAAAGTTCTGTAGCCGTTTAAAGGAGAACTGTCTGTCCTAATTGCCTGCGCGCACACAAAGGGCCAATTTATGCAATGCCCATGTAGAATTTAAACAGTTCATAATGTAATGGATATTACACAGGAGCCTAACACTACAATTAAAATGATTTTCATCAGATAGAGCAGCTCTGGTTAATCAGCTTCATAAAAGTAAATATAAATGAACTAATTCATAGCTTAAACACACAGAAGTGGAGCAGACTCTGAAATGAGTTACTGCAGTGGGGGGCTTGCCCCTCGTCATGGGCTGCTAGGGGCGGGCTCCAGTTAAAACGCTCGATCCCGTGTTTTGCCGTGGCCCCACTTATGGCGTCCACGTCCACCACGTGGCACTTCTGGTGGCGCTGTGGCTGTTGGAGAGGATGCGGCATGGATGCGGCCAAGACCTAAGCTGACTTTCCCCGCAGGTGCAGCCATGGCCGGGCTTTGCCAGGTAGCGGTCCCTGCAGACGTGAGGGCCCGCCCTGGAGCTGGCGGCAGAGACCGCAGGCAGGTACCCGTTGCTGGAGCCAGCGGACTGTCCCGTCCCGACCCCCAGGTAGCGGCCCCACGCCCACCTTCCCAGGTGCTGGCGAGCGGGAGGGAGCCCGCTGGAGCCTGCTCGGGTGGCCTTCTCTCCTAATCCCTGCACGCTCTAAAAGTGGAAAACCTGGTTTCGGAAGTAATGAGCTCGCACCTCTCCCCCTTCTCATCGCTACTGAGAACTGTCCGGGGTCTTGTCTGATATCTCCGAGCAGAACATTACTGGGGAGTTTCCGCCGATGTGAAACAGTTTGCCCTGGGCGGTTGCCTTCACTCCTGCCGGAGAGAAACAAGTAAATAAAGCCCATATTTCAAGCTTGATTTACTCTGGTACCTACTGTGAAAGATGATGGCTCTTTAGGGAAATAAAGACAGGGTCAGGGAATTAGTGTACATAATGGTCATTTTGATGATGGGCCAACAGATGCAATGGAGAAGCGTACTGTACACAATTAAGCATAATGTACTAATGACAGGTTAGAATTTTTATCGCCTCTTTGCCATCGAGCAGCAAATCCATGTTTAGCAGTAATAAAGAGTTTATTGGTGTTAAAGCCAAAGATTTTCTGACATAGGAAAGATTTTTCCCTTCATAACAAGAGTATTAAATCCTTTGTGTACCAGAGTCTGGAAGTAAGATATGTAAAGTGGTTGTCAGATATTTCTTAGGAAAAAGCCAATTACAGGGTAATTGAGTAAGGGGTGAGAATTACCATTTGACTTCACGTGTAGGGCGTTGGGTTTCCTCCCCCTCCCCAAACATCCGCCCAGGGTCTCGCTGAGCCCTGGCTGGTGGGAGCGTCCCTGCGCTCGGGGCGTGCTTGCACCGTGTCTGTGGTCAAGCACTGGCTGGTCTGTCGCATCCGCCTTGTAACCCCAACAAGGGTAAACGGTAAGCACGAGGCTGCCCTTCCTCCCGGCTGAGGCTTCCTCTGTCTGGCCCTAGATGTTGGGCCTTACTTTCTGTGATCGGGACCAGAGCTCTTGGAAGGGGCTCTACCCTCGGGGGCCGTGCACGACACACCTCCCCCATGTGCGTCCACGCCCACGAGATACTGGGTTGGAAGCAAACACTTCCGGGGCCACATCCCAAGCAAGCGTGTGTGCGCCCATCCCCGGCAATGCTTCGGCCGTCCGCGGGGCCTGGCACCCAACTCTGTTCAGCTAAAGTTCTGCGCCAGGCCCGGCTCACCCTCCTCACGGCCAGTGGCTATTTAGACCATCTTCAGAACACTCTGCTGCCTCGCAGGTGAAGGGTGAGCCGCCTAAAAAGATATCGAGGAATTTAAAGAAACCTCTTCTGGAGGGGGGGGGGGTAAAAAAAAAAAAAAAAAAATCTTTCGCATCACAAAAAAAGCTCCCGCAGACGGCTCCATCCAGATGAGAGCTTCTCAGGCCGGCACCTGCTCAGAAGATTAGCCGGGTGGTAATGTGTGGCATAATTGCACCATGTGGCTGTCCCCGAAGTGAAAACCTAATTGCCTGACTGGACGATAAGTTTGTGACGCCCTCACCTTGTTAGGGCCTCTCTGATGCAGTTCAAATGCAGTGTGGCCGCAGGTGCGCCTAATTTACCTCGCTGCAGAGCGCGTGGAGTTTAATTGCACAGTGGTTGTTAGGAAAAATTGGTGGGTGGAATATCAAGTGACTTACTGTATGCTGATGGCAGATGGTACTGAGAGGCGCTGTGAGCTAAGTGTATAGGTGAGGGGAGTTAATAAAAGATGTAAATTCCGGCCTAAAATAGTGAGGCCTGGTGGTATGTGAGAAAATTTAATTAAGTGGCCACGATTCTTTTTCCCATCAATTGGATATTCTTCTTCCGCGCGGAAAAGGCGTCCAGGATACGTTGGGAATGCAGCTGGAGGGATGAATCTTGGTCGGTGGGGTCTTTCTGTTTTCTGATGTGATAACTGTTGACAAGGAATCTTGACCGTTAAGGCTGAGTTCAAGGAAATCATGTGAAACTTCATAAAACGGTAATAAGCCTCAGGTAGGACAGGGGATATTTGGACAGAACAGAGAGGGGAGTTTTGTTGGTTAACTTTGCAGGACAGGATGCTCAGACACTGGTAGAGAGCATGCGTGTCAGCACAGAGACCCCGCCCCCGCCCCGCCCACGGTGGGCGTGGCTTTGTACGCGGAGGCAGAGGGGTGCCGTCTCCCCCGGGGTATGTGCTCCAGCCGGGTCTCCCAGCATCCGTGGGCTCACGTGGTGGGCTAGAACTTACGTTGTGAGCGAGCATGCGGGCATGGAGGGGACAACGTGATGAGATTTTTGTCACAGCTTCTCAGCACCCTGTCAGGACCCCTGAATCTTCATGCCTCAGAGCACAGGGGCTGGGGGTGGGGGGAGTACAAACGGCTGTTGCCTCTGAGCCAGGCTAGCGGCTGCGTCTCCCCGCTCTCCCCCTGAGCCGCGGTTTCATTGTTGTGTCCCCAAATCATCGATTAGTTCCCTAAACACACACATAGACTTTTCACAGACGTTATCGCAGCCCTTAAAGCTCACCCCCAAATCCTTTCTTTTCGGAAGAGTTGCACCCACTGTAACTTTCGAAAATACGCGTTTGGAAGTGTGTCTGGCTGGGCGGTGGCGCCCTCGGGGGTTACGGTTGCCAGATGAAGTTGAGCGCACCCAGTTACGTTTGAGTTATGGGCGAAGAGCAGTTTTTTAGGATCGGTGTGCTTTGGGATGTTCCTGTCCTAAAAAATTACTCGTCGTCTACCGGAAACGCCAATGTAACCAGGCATCCTGTGTTTTTATTTGCTGAAGCTGGCAGCCCCATCTGGGGCGGACAGTTCCCCAGTGCTTAACGTGCAAAGGTCCAGGCAAGAAATGGCCAGTCCGAGTCACAGCTGTTATCATAAAGCTTGGAGACCCATAATGTCAAGACAGATGTAAGTCACTGCTTGTGTGTGTGGACACCTTCTGCGCTGGCCGGCGGAGCCCGGGGCGCCCTTGCCCACGCCGCCGGCGTCGTCTCCCGATGGCGCCCCCTGCAGGCGACGATTCATGGCCATGCTAATCGGGCGCCCCCTGCAGGCAGCGAGCAGCGGGCGGTCGTGGGTAGCCTTCACTACTCCCCACGCAACGGCGTCTTTCTAAAAGTCTGTGAGTGTGTCTGATAACCCTAACAAATATCCGTTTTTTGTATTTTTGTAGATTCTTTCTAAAGTTTTTCCTCAAGTGCAATCAGAACTGTTTGAAGAATGCAGGCAACCCTCGAGATATGCGGAGATTCCAGGTACTCGTTTCTCAAAGACGCGCGGGCCGTGGTCCGCACTTTTAACGTGAAATTTGAATTCTCTGATGTTGTGATTGTTCAGAAAACAGTCTTTAGTTCTCCAAGGGTTTGGGAGCAAACCAGAATCGGTTCATTTGATAAAAAGATTCAAATCGAGTTGCTTTAAAAACAATCCAGCATCTTTAGTACGCCAGATTCATGGCATCTGTGCATACCTAAATGGCACATTGAAATTGGCTCTGAAAATGGGACCTTGGCTTTGCAAGGTGCACCTCTTAGGGTGGTCACGCCATGCCTGCCCACTGTGTTGGGCTTCCAGACATCTGGAAATTGGAGTTATCAGAGCTGTAGGTTAAGTCGGGTTCCCTTTTACATTCAACCGTGGTAAGTCTTGTAGGTGTGTTTCAGAATGTCCTCAAAGTCCTCTCCGTGTTAGTACGTAAGGTAGCCTGTTTCCTCAGTTGTACGTAGTCGTGTACGACTGGTTCGGACTTGGAGCCCGTGCTCAAGGTCGTCGTTTTAGGGATGGATGGATGGAGTTTTCACAGGGCAGAGCCATAGTACAGCCTGTTGGGTAAGCATGAGACCTTGGGCCCTCCTCATGAAGCGAGCCTCGCCTGTTTGATGCAGGCCTCTTACAAGTTCCAGAATGTTCTCCCAGCTGTTTCCTTTCTATCAGGGTTGATCTGTTCTTGCTTCCTTAAGCCCATGCCTGATTGCTAGGCTGTGTTCCTGGGTGCAGGCTAACTCATATTCTGGTTTGCTTCAGAGGACTTCATCTCCAGGAGAGAGGATAGAGAGCTGGATGGGTTATTGCTGAGTCCATATTTTTCTTGCCTTTTGAGTAGTTAGGAGGTTACTTCGGGGTGAAAGGTACACCATATATGATGGATTATCTTGCTGAATTTAATTGTAAAAATATTCTGGGCTGGGACACACAAGTGCTGTTAGTCCCTACTAACCAGAGAAGAATCTGGCAGCGAGTGGAAATGAATGCTACATTGGATGGCTTACCATCAAACCGCTCAAGGTCATTTTTACAAATTTAACTTACCTTCCAGGCTTTTAGGACACGTGAATTTGTCTTACAGCCAATCAGCCAGTCAGAGAAGGGTCTGTGGGTTGGTTCACAGTCATGCTCTGCAGGTGGGGACAGTGTCTCTTGCAAACATCTGGGCCTGCTCCCACCTTCTTGCACCAGGCTTCATGGTGATACTGGCCCATCTAAGCAGAGCGGAGGTCATGCATTGTCTCGTCATTGGCCACCATGCCATCAGTTGCCAGTGAGCCCACAGTTACTAGAAGGATGGGCTCTGCTCTCTTTAGCTCATCTCCCCGCCTTGCAGAGGGTTTAACTGGACTTAAGAGTGTGTCAGGGCTTACACAATATCTCCAGCTGGCTTCACAAACTCAGCACCTTTCTGTACGTATACTGCAGGGCTGGCCCTGGCCAAGAGACAAAACACAGCTTGTCTGCTTCCTCTGCTGAACTACATGCTTTTCCCTTGGTGACTGACCTATATAGAGATGACAGAGCCAAGACTGTCCTTTTTTTATTTTTATTTTTACCTTGCTTCTTTAACGTATCACGGTCTAAGAGCCTGAGGATGGTCAAGTCTGTGGCTCAGAGTTAGTTACGTGGCCCTTTGCATTGTGCTTAGATGAGGATACAGGTACAGGTGCTTCACAGCCCAGGCGAGGGGTGGCCCTGCATCCTGGGGATGCGGCAGGTGCCCACCCCATGGGTGGTGGCTATCAAGGAGGTGATGACACATCTGACATTGGACGTAGGGACGCCGAGCGCGGGACCCACAGTGTTTTAAGGCTCGGGGGTGGGGGGGCAATATTATGGAGACTCTAGCAGTCTTGTAGAGCCGTCCTGGGAAGGAAGCATCAAGGAAAGTGCCTCATGAGGGAGTTTTGGGGGATGTGGTGGGTGCTGTCCCTGCTTCACAGTTTTCTTGTGGGCCTGAGGTTTTTTTATAAAAACCGTCAATTCCCCGCGTATTCATATGTATGTATGTAGTGTTGACCTTTTTTTTTTATTATTATTAGTTTTCTTTATTTTTGAGAGGCAGAGAGAGACAGAGCACCTGTGGGGGAGGGGCAGAGAGAGAGAGAGGGAGACACAAAATCCGAAGAAGGCTCCAGGCTCTGAGCCGTCAGCACAGAGCTGGACGTGGGGCTCGAACCCACGAACTGTGAGATCATGACTGAGCCAAAGTCGGATGCTCAATCGACTCAGCCACCCAGGTGCCCGACCTTTTTTTATTCCTTAAAAATGCTACTTATTTTTAAATCTTTGATCACTCACTTTTATTCTTTTTTTTTTTTTTTAAATAGACTTTTTTTTGAAGAGCAGTGTCGGGCTTTCAGGAAGAATCCACAGAAAGTTCCGAGAATTCCCGGACATCCCCCTGGGCACACCCTCCCTGCCAGTTGGCCCTGTTGTTAATGTCTTGCGTTGTGGGGTACATTTGCTACATCGAATGAACCAGGGTTGATGCATTATTAACTAAGGGCCGCTGTAGCTCTGGCTTTCAGTAGTCATTTTACATGGCATGTTTGGGCATGTGCAGACCAGGCAGGGAGGGCACACGTGGGCTGGGAGGCCTCCTGGTCCCTCCTCTCCTGCTCCAGCTGTGTGTGTGTGGGGCTCTGCTGCTCTGGGTGGTGCTGGCCCTCCCCGCTGCCCACACGTGGCAAAGAGCCAGGCTCCCTGCACCCCAGATGCGGGCTTCAGCCGCACGAGCCCTGCTGTGAGGCCCAGACTGGACCAGGGCTGACGCCTTTGCGACTCATGTCGGCTGTCCGGCAAATAATGGACCGCGTGGGCTCACCTCTGTTTAAGGACAATCTTAAGGCTGGGTAGGGAGTCCATTAAAGGATGCTTGTCACAAGCCCACCTGGGAAGGTGTCTGGGGGCTGGGCAGGGGTGACCCCGGCAAGGCCATCTGTCCAGCAGAAGGGGCCATTCCACTGGCACCAGGGTCCTTGCCGTCCCCTGCTGGTGAACTTGAGAAAGCTACTTGCTTTGGATTGACAACACTTTCACCACTGATACTCAGCTTGGTCTTTTCAGATGCAGAAAAGCTCCTTAGCAGACACTGCATGTAATTGTAACATCGACCCAGGGATGTCGGACTGTGGGTAGCCAGTGCTTCTGATTTAGGAAGCCTGTTTTTGGCAACTCTGAATCCTCATAGTGCTCCAAGGGAGGACAGTCTCAAGTGAACTCATTTAAATTCGATAAACTATCCGATCAATATGGGAACAGATCAATCAAAACAGCAGCTTTAAAATGAGCGGCTGGAGGGGTGTTTCTGAAGCTAATGGCTGGAAGAATATTTCTCTGAATTGAACTCACTCGTTAGCATAATAGGAGATGAAACTGTGATTCAAATGGGACAGGTTTTGGAGAGAAGCAATCTTGAGTCCAAACAAAACAGCCCACGGGCCCCCCATTAGCCAGGGCTGCGGGGGGTGCGTGGCGGAGGCCCCCCAGGAGCGGGCGCCGGTTCCCCTCGGCCACAGCGCTTCCCTTTGCCAACTCGTTTCACGTCCACTTCGTCTCTGCAGGTTGTTGTGTCGACAACAGTCAACGTGGACGGCCACGTGCTGGCCGTGTCTGACAACATGTTTGTGCACAACAACTCCAAACACGGGCGGCGGGCCCGCCGTCTAGACCCGTCAGAAGGTACGGCCCCTTCTTATCTGGAAAATGGTAGGCACATGTTACATGTCTTTTTTTATTTGCAATGCTTCTTTTCCTTTGCACCATTTTTTATGTTGAGTCATGTCCAGTCGCCCTCACCGGGTGCCCCTCTCGGGTCAGACGGCCCCGGCGGGGGCACGGGCGCTCCCCGGAGCCCCCCGCCGCCAGCCCTCTCCGCCCCAGCTCTTGTTGTGGGAGAGGCCTTCTCACTCACTTCACCTGCCATGGGCTTTACGTTACTGGTTTGTTTCTAAGCTTTCTTTTGCTTGGAGCTTTCCTTGCAGTTTTAATTTATTTGGTTTTATTTTGGCTGTCCTCAGCCCCCATACAGAAGGTCATCCCCAGACACTCTGTGCACGTCTCAGTGGGTGGTTGTGTTGTGTGGTCCCATGAGCTCAGAACACACTTGGAGGACCAGTTCTCGTCTCCGGATGGAGTGGGCCGGGGGCGGGGGGAAGGGGCAAGGGGCTGAGAACGAAAACCGCATAAAACGTACCAAATGCTTCCAAGGGCCTGACTTCTTGTTTTGTCTGTTAAAAGAGAAGAATTTTGCTAAGAGTGATACAGGCAGGGGGCAGCGGTCTTAGACATGGCCTCAGGGCTCAGAAACAGACACCACCGAGGGCCTTCCCCAAACCCCTCACTCACGCAAGTCCCCACGGTTTATCCCACAGCCTTTAAAATAAGGTCCTTGTCCTCTATACTAAAACACTGCCCCGTAATCACGAGATCCTGACCGATACGAGTTGTTGTTGTTGAGAAAGTAATGTGAATTGCAAACAAAACACGGTTAAACCTCTTGGAGCAAAGAGCCCATAAGACAAAAACGGTTTTAAGGCAGATCCTGTACGCTGAGGTCTCGAATTCAGGAGCCACACGTGAGGCAGGCAGATGTGTACCAACAGGAAAAATGAATGAAGCGTGTGTACATGGTCAGAGTGAAGTATGATTCAGACATCTAGAAACTGGAAGACAATTTATGAATCTGCTGTGGTCCACAAAAATAAACTAATTTGTTTTTCTACATTAATGACTGAGGTATAAGAGAACAAAAATATCATAATTAAAGGTCGCCCTGGGCACCAGAGTCATTAGAATCTGTGACGTACTGTTTATCTCCTTCCTATGCACTGAAGGTAGGTGTGTGTTCTCCTTAGCAACCATCACTAATGAGGTTCACAATTAAGAAGGTTGAATCCCTGGTCCTCGGTCCCTGCTTCCCCAGAGAGCCAGAGCTCACAATGCACTAGGCTCGAGGAGGCCCCCTCAGCCCTCTGGTGTTCAGTTGTAGTCTGGGTCCAAAATCAGCCTCCTCTAATGAGCTATTATGATCTGAGCAAAGTACAAGTATTTATTTTTGTAAGTAGCGTGAAAAAGCATTTGACTGTAAGCAGAAAAGATAGCATTTAGAAAAATAAAGGCCACTAGTGGGTACCTTGGAGATAAGACCCAGCTAATCAAAAGCTATTTGCCGAAGCAGTCTTGCTGAAGATTTCTTTTAGGAAATGTTTGTTTCTCAGTATTTTATCAGCAAGTCACTTTCTTGCGGGAGGTTGAAACCTCTCATTCCGCCCCAGAAAGTGACTCATCAGTTTAAAATGCAAATGGGAGATTCTCGGAGAACCAGCACGTAGAGATAGGTCTTCACGAAAGGGGCATTTGTCGTAAACGGTAAGATGTGCGTGTGCGCTTGGTCATTAACGCCCAGTTCTCCGAGCCCTGGACAGAACGTGACAGGCTCTCCGCAGGACCAGGAGATATGCGCCCCGCGCTTCGGCTACTTCCTGAAGAGCCCACGCTTCCGAAGTTCATTTTGAGGGCTGGCGATAACCGGCCCA
>NC_056689.1:84308482-84318482 GCF_018350215.1 Panthera leo | reverse complement strand
GGGATGGGCGCTTGTTCTATTCCTACCGTGGCCTTGACGTGGTGGCGTGGTGAGGGGGCAGGGGGGTCCGTGCCGGGAGCCTGGGCTGGGCGCGGGCTTGACAACATGCCGTCACTGGCTGCAGGATGCCCCAGAGCGGGTGTGGCCTCCCTTCCTCTGGGATGTGGGCCTCTCTGTCCACCAGGCGGGGGGTGGGTGGAGGGACGCTGTCCGCGTAGGGGTGTGAAGAGGAAGGAGAGCTTACTCACGCACTCCCCCTTGTAGGAAGGGTTGAATGGGTGTGGGACGAAAACTGAAGATTCTTCCAGCACCGCTTCCCATAGGCCCGACATCATCTCAGGGGTGGGCCTGACTTGGGTCCTCTCAGAGCCATGACTGTCGTCCCCAGAGGCGTCCAGACCCTTAACAGCTTGGCCGCCAGCGATACCTGGGGTCCTCGATCGGGGGGCGTTTCCTCCTCTGTTGTCTGTCCCAGTGCCCTGCCACACGGTCAAGGTGGGAGAGGAGGTGTCCACGCTAAGGGCTGTTCCTCCTATGGGACCAGCACACGCTCCCAGGAGCCCAGAACTGCCAAGGAACAAGGGGGAAGTGGACGTAGCGAAAAGCTATGGGTGCGCATCCTGGGCCCTCTGCTGGGGTCTGGGCGCTTTTGGCTCCCTGGGAAGATCCAGACGCTGAGAGGGTCAGCTCCTCGAGTCTGTGAGGCCCCCCGTGTGTCTCATGCAAAATGGGGTTATGCAACGTGGGGCATCTTGGGAGTGTCCACGCGTCTCCGACGAGTGCTGGGTGGTGGGTCCAGCCAGGTGCCAGGTCCCTGGGCGGTGTGGCCAGAGTTCCGTCCTGTACCCAGTGGGGCCTCGGTGCCCCTCCGTGTTCACAGCTCACGGGCGCCGCACGTCTCTGGCCTGTGAACTTGACGCTGTGCAAGCTCCCCTCTGCCTGGTGTTGGCCGGAGGTCCTGGGCCCGGTGCCTCCTGACCCCTGAGTCCCACTCTCTCGCCGGCCTGCCCCCGTGGGTTTTGTGTAGGTCAGGGAGAACTTAGGGGCCACGTCTGCCCCAGGTGGGCTCTCACAGGCGGCACCTTCTGTGGATGGTCAGGGTGACCGCCGTCAGGGGCCTCGGCTCGTCCAAGGAGGAGACATTTCCTGTCTCCTCACAGCCGTGTTGTGTGTGGGCTCACGCGTCTGCCACGTGACATGGGCGTCCTGGCTGGTGGAAGGCCCTGCCGTGAGCGTGTCCGAATGCGGCCAGCCCGACCTGCCCATCTGCACAGACACGGAGGATGGGCTCTCCCACAGCAGTTATTCTGCCCATCATCCTGGTTCGAGGCCTCAGCGGTGCCTTCAGGGGCTGCTGTCATAGATCAGACCTTCGCATCTGCAGGATTGGGTGGGGTGGGGTGGGGGTGGGGGGGGGGGCGGGTCAGTGGCGTTTTGAGAAGGACGTGATGACAGAAAGGTCCGGTTCTGCTCTCTGGCTGCAGGAGGGGCCGGGCTGAGCTTTGGAGACCAGCACAGGGAAATGAGAAACTGTGTGGGGGTGGGGCCGCCTGTCACTGGCCAGCAGGGGTCACGTGTGCAGGGCCCCTAGGAGCAGTATTGCCCTGGTGGGGGGGCTGGCTGGGTGCCGGGGTGGCTCTCGGTGCACAACACCTTCCTTGGCTTCCTCTCCCGGGTCTGGGCTGCTCCAGGGTTATCCCCCAAGAGTGCCGGCTGCCACCCGCTGTCCCTGGTGCCGTCTTCCATTTCTGCGGGGTGGACGTCGTGTCCCCCACCCCCACGCTGACTGGGCTTCTAGGGCCACGGGTTCAGGGTCCCCTCTGCCCATGCAGAGTTCTCCCACGAATGGGCGTTTCAATGAGGCCATTCAGTGAGCTCAGGCTTTCCGAGCGGGAGGCTAATCTATTGCCCCCCCACCCCCCACCCCCAGCCTCAATCATTAACGGGAATATACATTTCAAACGCTGTGTAAGGGATACGGGGCCCCGTACACTCTCAGGGAGCAGAGGAAAGGTGGGGTCATAACCTGTCTGACCTGGAAGCTTCTGTCTGATTTGCATTGCCCTGAAATTGATGGGGACAATGAAGTAATCACTGGGAATTGCACTCTCCCCCCTGAAAATCGAGCCAGCCCTTCTGGACGTCGGGACACGGGCGCGCAGCCCCTGCAGGGAGGGCGCCGTCCCCTGGGCATCTGGCTCCTATCAGTCCCGGAGGCTGCCGGGACACCCTCACGGTGAACCTTCCCGGCCGAGGCAGCCAGGCCCCGGGGATAATGAACCTGCCCGAGGAGGAGGGGCCCCGCCCGCCAGACGCAAAAGGCCTAAATGATCTGTTTACAGTGATCTGAGAAACACCAGATTTTTTCAGAACCAGACCCGATCAGTCAACCCGGAGTGGGTGTGGGTGCTCTCTGCTGCCCCCGCCCCGGGCCGTCCATCCGTCCGTCCTTCCGGGCCCTCTGGCCTGCTGCTTTGAACCGCTATCAAGGCCGAATTACCTTGGGAGGTAGTGGCAGTTCAGTTGATTAGCATGGTGAATTAAAAGAAGGAGTCACAAGTGACCTGTCCGGCTCCTCCACACGGGTCCTTTGTATTCCCAGTGCGTCTCACCCCTGTTGTAAGAAGGTCAAAAATGAGAGAGAGAGAACAATTTTCAAGCGGCTAGCACTTAGGAGCAGAATTAACAATCACTCTGTATGTAATTGCCAGTTAATAGTAAATTGCCTTTTAGACTGTAAAATGCAATATAAACGGGTAGGCACCTAAAATTAAATTAATGAGATATTTGCTGCATTTAAAAGTGAATCGTGCAAATTAATAACTGAGCGCAATGCTTGTTTTAATATTTGTCTGATAGCGTGTCATTTGCTTGTTTAATAGTAATTAAACTAGTCCTAGGGTAGCCTACCTGAGAAACTCCTGGTATGGGCAGACCAAACGGTTTCACATTCATAACTTCGCCAGGAGAAACACATCGAGTTGTTAAGAGCAGTAAGAAATAATTTTTCAATTAGGATGTAGGTATTGCCGCGTTACTTGATTGAGACAAATTGGGATTTGTACGCTTCTAATTGAAATTACGTTAGAACGAAAACTCGTTTCACAGACACGTTTCCGCGTGTGAGGCGTTCTTGCACGAATGTGACTGTCGCTGTTGCCGCGAAGCGTCCACGTGGCGAAACTGTTTCCTGGGGCACAGACACACCGAAGCTGGTCCGTCGTGGCTCCCCTTCAAGCGTCGTCCCGCGGGTGTCCCGGGGTGGGGGTGGGGGGGCTCTTAGGGTTGACGTCCTGCGCCTGAATGCTTGGCTGACCCACCTTCATTTTAGAGATTTCTTTTGCTCAATTACAGAAATTATCACAAATTACCGGGAGACGACATACTGTGTGCCACAGGCCAAAGCCAGTTACGGATCAAGGTCCTGGCAGTTAAGGGCATGTCCAGAGTGGCCGCGGCGGGAGCCGGAGTGCTGCACGCGTGGGCCAGGCTCAGGTCTGCAGTGCGTTTGCTTGGCGGGGACATGAAAACGATTATTTTCTGCACAAAGATGTGCATTCAGTTTCCGGCTTGTGAAATCACTACTCAGCCAGTAATTGCTAACAGTTTGTGTTCTTTCCGATACAGTATTTGTGTTGTCGTTTGTTTGAAGTCAGATTGTGCCTCAATCGGGGGACGTGTCAAGGCGGGGACCGCCCTGTCCTCAGGTGTTGTCCTGGCCCTATGGGGTGACTGTTTCTGCGCCCAGGGCCTTCTGTGGCCTCCGGCAGACTTCCACCGTTTACCCCCCACCTCCTGTCACCCCTTGAAAGGCACTCATGTTTCTGAAGTGGTTTAAAGATCTTTTGTGTGCATTCAGATGTGATTCTGTCAACAGCACGGTGACACGCTGTAGAGTCAATAGTGCCCTTCGACCACAGGCAGCCCCAACCAGCCGTCCCCCCGGCCGGCGCTCTTCAGACAGATTACTTGTACCCACAGCACAAATGATTCCTAGTCCCCCCCTCCCCCATCACACTGTTTCCACTGTGCTAAACTGGATGCTGATGGCTTCTCGTCAGTGGAAGCCACCGGACTATTTCAATGACAAATATTTAACCACATGCGTGGACCTGGTGGAGAAACAAATACTGTAATTACGGGCCCTGGAGTTTGGGGAAGCTTCCAGCCATGGAACCGTCTGCTGTGGCCAGTGAGGCCCCGTGGCTCTTGGCTGTTCCCTGTCTGCTCCTCTCTGTTGGCCACGACGGGGTTCACGGCTCCTACCCGGCGGTCGGAGGGTCCCTGGCAGGTAGACGCCTTGGCTTTTCTGTGAGGTTTGTGATGTGGGGCCTGTGTTTTCAGCTCAGGCCGTGTCCGGGCCTGTCCGGAGTCGGAGGGCCGGGACAGCTGTCTGCCTCGCGCACAGCTCCTGCACCCACCGCCATTTCTTGTCCCAACGCAGCTGGGCTCAAGAGCCCGGGCTCTTGTCGTTTGTTTGCATGCTGGCGGTAGAGGGCGGATTTCTTTTTAATGTTTATTTCTGAGAGAGACAGAGACAGAGTGTGAGTGGGGGACGGGCAGAGAGGGAGACACAGAATCCGAAGCAGGCTCCAGGCTCCGGGCTGCCGGCACAGAGCCCGACAGGCGGGGCTCGAACTCACAAACCGCGAGATCGTGACCTGAGCTGAAGCTGGACGCTCGGCCGACTGAGCCCCCCCGGGCGCCCCTAGAGGGCAGAGTTTTGCCCTCTGACTGGGACGGTGTGTGCCTGGGGCTGGCTGGTCGTCTTTGGGGTCATTGGCAGGACTCCTCGGGGCCCGGGGGGAAGGGAGGGCACCCACCTGGTGCCCTCTGCACTGTGCGGTTCAGCATGAGGCCAGGTGGACATCAGTGAACCTGCCGGCATGCTGCCTGGGCCCTGGCGGTGTGGACATCCACAACATGCCCGTCTCAGGCCTGGCGCTGGGAGGGCTCCCGGGGTCACCGCTGTCCCCTTGCCTCCTGTCTCGAAGGAGGCCCAGAGAATGAGACACACCGCTTGTGCTATTGCACAAGTAGACTATTTGTCCTAATCAGTGACACCCATTTACTAGAATTGCTTAAAATGAACTATACCTCATACAGAAATCGCACATTTAGAGACTTCCATTCATCATCTGAAAATTGAGGGCCAGTAAACTTTTCTGCTCCTCCAGTGGGATCGTAGGCATGCATCAAAATGTTAAAAATGATTGGTGAGAGGGAGCTGTCACCCATTTATCAAGGAAAAGAACATTATTTGCTAATTTCCCAACCAGGCTGGTGACAGGGTGCTTCGTCTTTGGACCCACGGTGACCAGCATGGCCTTTTTGTTATTAGTACAAGTCAAGCGCTTTTGGGCAGTTGCTAACAAGACACATTTGTCTGTCATCAGAGGGGCTGTGGTTGTTTTCCAAGTGGCTGTGACCAAAGTCCGCTCCCTGCGCCCCGATTGGCCGCGCTTCCCGGGGCCGCGCTAACCCAGGAGGAGAAACCAACTGATAAATCACGAAGTTTCCATGTCAAGGTGAAGGTATTGACTCTCCGGCACCAAACCTGACAAAATGTAGCCGAGAGGACACAGCCATTTATCTTCCCCAAAGGACAAAAGGGTCATCCGGGTTTCACTCAGTGGTCGTCGAGACGTGGACGGGCGGAGGAGGGGGCCTGGCCCTCTGCCCGCTGAGTCCCCGGCACAGGCAGGCTCCCTGGCTTCCCTGCGCGCCCGGGGGGCCACGGGGAGAGTCACGGAAGGGGATGGGCTCACGTGCGGGGGGTCTGTTCCGAGCCTCTGGTTGGCACAGATGCCTCGCGCGTTTCTGAGAACAGCTTGGAAAGGGCACGGGGGTGGGGAACGGGTGAACCCCCCATTCGAAAGCACAACGTGAAATACAGTCAGCTGAAGCGCACAGCAAAGCAGAGATAACAAATGTGCAAATAAAATCCCGCAACTCACCCTGGCGAAAATCTACGAGTCCGGCGATGGAGACCAAGGGAGGCGTCGGAACAACCTTTCGATGGAGAACCTTAGACGGAAGCGTGTGGTGCTTTCAGCGCTAAAGAAGGGGACTAGGTCAGGTGTCTCTGTGATCCTGGGAGAACAGAAGCCAGGACTACGTGTCGCCGAGCCCCGGCAGGGATGCCACGGCCTCCTCCCGCCGGGTCCGTTTGGCTGGACGCGGGGCACGGTGCAGGGCCCAGGCTCGACGTGGACAGCGAGTGCGGTCCACTGTGGCATGCCGCACAGGCTGGGACGGGGACACCCTGCGAGCTCCGGGGCGGCCTGGGCTTTGTTCGGGGAAGGTCTGCGCACCTGTCCGTGCACACTTGTTCCGTGGTGACTTGGATCCCAAAAGCTCAGCCTGAGGAAAAGTACTTGTAAGAAATGATCATTCAGATCAGTTGGGCCTTTCTGATTCATTGTAGAAAATGCAAAATGAGTGATTCTTTTCTTAGAATGGTTTTTCAATAAAAGAAGAACAAAGTGGAAAGCTATTAGTGACGCGGACGATTTGCTCCCCCCCCCCCCCCCCCCCCCCCCGCAAAAAAATAGAAGTTTCAAATACTCTTAACGAGCATACGGAGTAAGTTGGCCCCACCAGGGACCTGAGTGTATGTGGTGTTGCACGTATGCTCTGGAAGGCTCATTACAGACCGTGTTAAACTTTAAATACAGAAACTCCCGTGGAGACAATTGGCCGCTGCAGATTGTGCTAAGCATTGGTGTAAATCATCTTTAGAGGGAGTTTCTTTAAGGTGCAGCCTGGCGGTGGGTCTGTCTGTCCCTCCTCCTGTGCAGACTCCCCCTTCCCTGCCCTCGTGCGGCGGGCCTGCCTCACCTCTCCCACTCACGGAAACCCTGCTGCCGAGCGTGGGTCCCAGGGCCGGGGTCCTCTCCCGCTCTGAGCGTCGGATGACCCTTGAGGACCTAGGTCAGGACCCCGAGGTGGCCAGATGCGGGGGATTCTGCCAGATTCCTTCTCTGTCTTGTCACACCTTATTCTCCGAGGAGAAGGCCCTTGCCCGATGCCCCTCCGACCTCCTCATCGCAGCCCCAGGGACACTGGACGGAGGGTGGGGGGCTGGGGGCCTGCAGGGTCGGACCCCTCTCCAGTCTTGTGGATCTGGGTGCCCGGCGCTGGCAGGCAGCCACAGGCTTTCCCACAAAAAGTCAGTCCATCCCTGGTGTTGGAGACCAACTGGTGCTTTTTCTAACGAACCCTCCCCGGTACAGAAACATCCCATGTAAAGTTTTAGGCCCCTCGGTGCTGGGCTGGTGGACAAGCCCCAGGTCAAGGGATTGCAGCCACCACAGCGGTTTTGTGGGTGTAGGAGCTACGTGACGTGGCTTTACCACGTACCTGGCATTGGACGACAGCACGTTCCCGGGCTAAAGCCTGTAAATTCAGAGGTCGTTTCAGAGTTGACTTGTTTAAATACCACGAAAACGAGGTGTGGCGGTGCAGTGTCCCACGGCTCCCTGCCTGGGGCGGGGGGGGGGGTGCTCATGCTGACGTTCTACTGTCACAGCCCCCACGACAGCGCCCCAGGTTGCTGGAGCTTCGTCAGGGTGCCGTGGAGAACAGCCTGGGTGCTTGGGGCCCTGCACCCCCGTCAACCATGCGCCCCCGCCCCTCACGCGCCCCCGCCCCTCACGGCCCAGAGTTCTGCAGAGGCTCACGGCACCTGTCCTCTGCCCTTGGAACACACGATTACCAGGAACGACGTTAAAGACGAGCAGGGTGTGGAAGGACGCGATAGTGAAGCTCCCTGTCCACGCGATTTGGAACTTAGCCTGGTGTCGGAAAACACTCAGGGTTTGCCCGATGCCCACCCGCACCAGGTACTCAGCGGGGCCCTGCAGGCGATTCGGAGAAGGAGGGGTCTGGGTCTCACGGGTGCTCGGGGTGAGGCAGCCCTCGACGGTGGGTTCCTCGGCAGAGGAAGGAGCCGTGATGCCGGGTTCTGGGCCGCACCCGGCCGATGTCTGATGCATGAGCCCCGTTTATAGTCTTGCTGACTCACAGTCTTACGGGAACGGAACAGGATATGGAAAAGAAGTGAATAAAACAGTGCTAAAAGTTGCTAAGTTCTGTGAGGAAGGGACAGCCGAGGCACCGGGGGTCTCCTAGGAGGGAGGTGGTGCGGGTGGCTGGGGAGGCCGCCCTGGACGTGGGCAGCAGGGGTGGGGAGTTTCCAGGCAGGGAGAAGAGTGTGGACCGAGCGTGAACTCCGAGCCAGTCTGGGTGAGAGGCAGGGCTGCGGGGTGGCGGGGAGGTCCCGTGAGGCCACAGGGGCCTTCCGATCCCAGTACGCCGTGGGATTTCAGGACACCTTGTATGGAAGCAAAACCGTTTTACGTGAGCACGTAACTCAGAGTCCTGTGTGCAAGGACTGTGGTTGGGGATCCTAGTAGCATTTACGTTAATCTCGGTGATGGCCTCGAGGGCTCTGCCTTAGAACATTCCTGTTCCTCACCCAGCTTGAAAACCAGGAGTGGGGGCCGCCTGAGTGGAGACTGCAAAGGGCAGTGACGTTGGGAAGCCGTTACGCTCCGTAAATGGGAGGCCTTCCCTGTGAACCCCCCTTCCCCAAAGCCGGGGTCGGCCTCCTTCACCCCTGGGTAGACCTCTCTTCTTTACAGAAGTGCCGGCAGCGCCCTTATCACGAGACGACGTTCCGACCAGGAACGACCAGGAAGAGCGTTTTCCTCGGTGGAGGGAGAGCTGGTGTGTAGTCTAATCCAGATTAGAGATGCTACCTTCACTTGAAATCTAGTTTTTTATGCAGATGGAATTCACGTGGCATAAAATTCACCCAAAGCGTATACTTCGTAGGTTTTAGTCTGTGGACAGAGTTGTGCAAGTGTTGTTCATTCAAGAACACTTTCACTGCACGGAAAGGAGCGCTGTACCCGTGAGCGGTCCCTGGGCGTTCCCCGTTCCTGTCCCTTGCCTCCCCCTGCGCCCCCAGCTCCCCTCCTGTGCACTTGCCCTCTCCTGACGTTTCACGTAAATGGAATCACGCAGCACGCGGCCCTCTGCGACTGGCGTCTTTCACTCGGTGGCACGTCGGCCGCACGGTAGCCCACGTCAGATCTTCGTTCCTCTGCAAGGCTGAGTACCGTGCAGTTCACCAGCTCACAGACACGTGGGTAATCACAGGTGCTGAAACCTTGGGGTGGACACGGGACAGTGTCACATTCACCTAAACGTTTGTGTGGACGGAGGATGGTGTCACATTCACCTTGGCCTCCCCCCCCCCCCCCCCCGTCAAAAATGTGGCGACCCCTCCTGCTGCCGTGCACCTCGCGTGGGGCAGGTTAGGTGCCGTGACACAGGGTGGCGGCCCCACCCTCGGGGAGGAGGACGGGCCCCGAGGGAGTGAGTGGACGGCTGGGAGTGTGGGCCCGCGGTGGGGGTGGGGCGGGGGGCTGGCTGGCTTCGGCGGCACGGGGGCGGGGGTCTTTCCGCAGCAGGAACACCCCCAGCCTTGGGAGTTGGGGGGGCGGGTATTACTTTCAGAGCTCATTCTTCAGCTTCTGTCTGAACAGAGATTTTACGCTGGTTTAGAGTGTGCAAATCCATTGCCGGGATGGTTCTCCACAGAGCGTTATGTTGCCTGTTTGGGTTTTAAGACCTTTCCTTGAAAGACCGTCTCTAAGAGGTTTAGCAGCACCAGGACACTTGACTTTTCTTTCTCGGGGAAAGGATGACGGCCAGCGCGAGACCTCTCGTGCACAGAGCGCGGTTTCAGTGGCCGGCCTCTCCTCTTGTTTGGAGGCTCTTTATACGTAGAGGGAGCTCCCGTCTGTCGGGACAGCCTTGGTGGGGGGGCGCGGGGGTTGCGGGACGGCCAGGGCCCCTCGCCCACCCCGGAGCCGCCGCCGTGGGGAGTCTGTCTCCGGGCTCCCCGTCCCTGGAGACGCAGCCGTCCGGGAAGTGAGGGCGGCTGATACGCAGGTGCCTTAGTTTTCCTTAGCTGCCGGGCCGGGCTCGG
>NC_056689.1:84300982-84303482 GCF_018350215.1 Panthera leo | reverse complement strand
TGGCGGGGACCTCCCGTGGCACAGTTACACGTCATCTCCCGAACACTCGGCGGAGTGCCGAGCTCGTTGTTGGCAGCGCACTCGGGACGTAAGCGCTCTCTGGGCTGAAGTGGGCGGGAGGGGGGGGGTGAAAGGTACCCTCGTATTTATGCCGCGTTAAAATATTTTCAGTCCTAGAAGGAGAATATCAATTCAACTGAGACATTGGAAAATGTCTCTCCCAGAATGAGAGTGTATGGTTATTACAAGTCATAAAGCTTCTGAAAGCTTGCATTAAAGCGTCCATCACCTGTCAGGGGCATTTGCATGAAATCAATAGTGGCCGCCCATCTATCTTTTCTGATCACCTTTCATCAGGCCGATTCATTAAGTCAAACAGTCATGGTGATTAGCTGGGAGAGAGGAGACACCGGACACGTTAGAAATGCACAGTGGGCCACCCTTTTTGTTCCCTAATCAAGCAACGTAATACTTCATCTAATCCTCTCTGGCCCGAGTGGCTCGGTGAGGCCCAGCCGCCCGGCCGGCCGCACCACAACTTTTGCCGGACACCCTCGTCCTGGGCAGGCAGAGATATGACAGATTGTCCCCAAGTCAACGCTGACAGCTTCTGATGATTAATGGTTTGATTATGAAGTGGTTTTACACATACGGAATTTACATCACAGAGAGTTGGACGGCCGCGTCACACACGCGGAGGCGTTCTGAGGAGCTTTACTATTTGCAAAGAAAAAAGAGGGCGAAATCGCAGCAAAAGCCATGTCATGTAAAATCAATACGTCGGATCAATGCTTTATTAACAAGAAAATGTCTTACTTCACATTCCTGCGTGGACCTTTGTCTCCGGGATGCATGAGGGGATGTCAGATCATATTGTGGCCCTCGGCTTACGGGCGTATCATCGAGCGTACGTGCGCGAGACCCACCGTGGGTGCCGACGCTCGAGGAAAACGGTGACCGGTCATTTCGGAGAGCGCTTTCAAAGGCAGCCCGTAACCTCGTTCCTCGAAGCCGGGCGCCTTTGTGTTCCCCGCGCCGTGCAGACCCGCTGAGTTGGGTGGTGTTAATCATCAAATTACGTGCTAATGAGTGATGGCCCAAATTGCGGCTACGTAATGAATAGATGGCGGCAGGTCCTATTAGGCTCAGAAAACCCCCTGATTTATGTCGTGCCATGCACCGTGGCGTTACTCCGCGGAAAACGATATCTACATCAAGAAGTAATGCACTCTAATAAGTATTTTCATCTTAACTCGCGTCCCCGGGCCTCCGGGCTCAGTTTTTGTTGGAGTCAGGCAGAGCCATAATAAAGCCCAATGGCTCCTTATAAAGCTTGTTAAACACGGAGTGTGCAGTCGGACGGAGTCCCGGCCGTGATTCATGCACTGTACACACAGCGCGTGTACCGCTGATTTATGGCCGCGCACAGTTCATAGTCAAAATTACAATTTGAGGGATAAAAAGATTAATTACTATTTGTGGCCGGCAATTCCGTGAGGCTGGTGGAATGATAGTGCTCTACATCAGTTTGTAGTCAGCCATTCACAGATTATTAAAGCTTTGCAAGAATAAGTGCGCCTCCTGCCCAGTTTGTGCTCAGGCAATATGCTAGACAGAAAAGGACCACAGGGATAAATCTGAAGCTAGCAATGGCTGGACATATGTCATAATTGCCAGTTTCCCATAAATCCCTGGCCAGTGTGGAAGGCACTGCGTGATGCAGGCAGTGATCATGACAGTGGGGATTGCTATACGTGGCCCCGAGACTTGCAACTTTCTGACCGCGCCACCGTTTCTACACTGTGTCGAGGAACCCTCGGACTCTCTTCCCGTCTAATTATAGATTAGAAATAATCATCGCCTTTATGTGCGAAAGAAAGGGGGGAAATCCATTCCTTAAGACAGAGCTGGCGTTCGGGGGCGCTTGCCTTCAAGAGCGTCAGAGAAGGCGAATTACACATTTATTTGTAAGCGTGCAATAAACGAGTAATGGATGGCATAAAAGTAATTAACCTGACCTACATTTCTGTGTCCTGTTACAGCCCTTAATGAACCAACCATAGATTACGGCTTTCAGAGGTTGCAGAAAGTGATCCCGAGACATCCGGGTGATCCCGAAAGGTTACCCAAGGTTAGTAAAAGAGCATGTGGCGCCCTGCGTGCGGCGGGTCCGCCACCGGGCCGGTTCCGGTTTGGGGGCAGCAGGTGCCCTGGGAAGGGGGGCTTCCAGACGCCCCGAGCCCCGCAGCCACGGCGAGGCCGACAGGTGCGGGGGGGCCGCCCCGGCCCGGCCCAGGTGGGCGAAGGGGTGAGGGAAGGGGGCCCGCGGCCGCCAGTCTTCTGTCTCGTCGCCGCGAACCTAGAGGAGGAAGAGAAAGGCTTCTCTGATACAAATATTTTGGATTCTGCGAGGGGGACGTAAACTTCCGCGTAATGAAATAGTTCAATTAAACATTTTCCGCTCCAGTAGCCTGCGCTGATTTCAATCTAAGCAGCCCCA
>NC_056689.1:84123482-84295982 GCF_018350215.1 Panthera leo | reverse complement strand
GCACACGCACCCGTTCACGACCACTCAGTCTGGTGAGAGAAAGGTTCGCCTTCCTGTTTTCACCCTCACCCCGGGTATGTGAGTAGAGAGTCACGCGTCAGTGTCAGGGAGCCGGAGCAGGAGAACTTGTCACAGGGAACGGCCACCTCGAAATCCGTCCGGGGGATCCGGTGGTAGGTGGACGGTGGGTGCTGCCGGCCTGGGAGGGAAGGACGGGCCCCCACGGCCCACCTTCGTCCCGCTGGAGGTCTCCGGGGAGCAGACGTGAGGGTGTTCGAGATGCTCCTCTGACTCCGGGTCCGGCGCCTTCCACGCCTCCCCAGCTTCTGTGCGCGCCTTCGGGGGCCCCTGGGCTGTGGGTGCAGAACAGAGCGGACGCGCCCCCTCAGAAGCACCGTTAGATTATTTTCCTAAGGGAAGTTGTAACTACAGAAGAGCTTTGGTCACGGTTATTTGGCCTTGGCGGGGGCGGGGCGGGGGACAAGGTCGGGGGGGGGGGGGGGGGGGCCGGTGCTCCGCAGCGCCACCCGGGAGCTTGGGGCAGAACGCGCACTTCCCCTCCTGCCCTAGGAGATCATCCTGAAGCGGGCAGCGGACATCGCCGAGGCGCTTTACAGCGTCCCCCGCAATCACAACCAGATCCCCACCCTGGGCAACACTCCCGCGCACACGGGCATGATGGGCGTGAACTCCTTCAGCAGCCAGCTAGCCGTTAACGTCTCGGAGACGTCGCAAGCCAACGACCAAGGTACGCGGCCGAGCAAGGGTGGCCCCCTTGCCCAGACACAGCCAGCTGCCCACGGCCTGGGTGCGGCGGGAAGGCCTGCCGCGCTCCCTTCTCTGCCGCGAGGTCCTCGCGCCACGGGGCGCCCAGAGCCCAGAGCTAATTGCTGCAAGTGTCCCTCCTGCCACTCAGCTGCCCGGTCTTTGCTAGACGTTTCCTTGAGAGGCTGGGAGCAGCCACGGGCAGCTGTGGCATAGGAAGCGGAGGGGACCCTTCTCGGATATGCTGCACGGGTGGGGGCCCGGAACCAGCGAGGGGAGAGAAGCTCCCCCCGCCCCCGCCCCCCTGCCCGCAGCGCACCTTCCCCCATCACGCGGTGGCCCGGCCGGGCCGCCGCGGGCCGCAGGACCTTGTCGCGTGAGCCGGTTCTGGGCGCCTTGTTTGGGTCTCCTCTTTAGAATCCGTGCAGGCAGCAGTCTCAGAAAACCCCTCTCCTGCCGGCCGCCCCTCTCCCGCGGCGGGAACGAGGCTGCCGCTCCCCACCCCTCCCCCACACGCGCAGAAATGGTAACCGTAAGAACGAAGACCCCAAAAGAGCCCTTCCTGGGGAGCTGCGGCCACAGACAAGCTCTCGCTGTCAGCCATGGCATTTGAAGGCCTGCGGAGGCCGAAAGTTCACGTAGTGTGGGGGGACAGCCCGCGAATCCAGGCTGTCGGTAATTGCTTCTAAGGAGAATCCTGGAAGCCGCTGACGGCTAGATCGAAGCGCGCTCGGCCGGCTGTCGAAGCCAACGGAGACCCGGAGCCGGGCCCGGCGAGCAGGCGCCGGGGCAGGGTTGGCGCGGCGAGGTCGCCCGAGCTGGCGCGAGGCGCTGGGGCTGGCGTCGAGCGTGAGCTCGCTTGACGGTGTGGAGCATGTGGTACGGATTCGCGGGGAGACCCCCCCCGAGTGTCTCTGCCTGATAATAACGTTATTTTTGGCCGGGGGGGGGGGTTTCAACAGTCGGCTACAGTCGCAATACAAGCAGCGTGTCCCCGCGAGGCTACGTCCCCAGCAGTACTCCCCAGCAGTCCAATTACAACACAGTCAGCACTAGCATGAATGGATATGGAAGTGGCGCCATGGCCAATCTAGGGGTCCCGGGCTCGCCTGGATTTCTTAATGGCTCCTCCGCTAACTCTCCCTACGGCAGTAAGTGTCTGTTTTGTCGTCACACGGATTCGTGTTCACCCACCACGTCGAATGTGTGCATATTGCTTGGCTGTCCTGGGATGTGAGCTGCCAGACCAAAAGGGAGGGTGGCTCTGGAGGCTGGGGGTCCACGTGGCGGCGGCACATTGGCCGACGGTGGGGCCCCGCGAGGCCGCACCGGGAACCCGAGCCAAATCGGAAGCGAAACGGGGGCCGCCCGGCGGGGAAGCCAGAGCCCCGCCCCCCCCCCCCGCGCCCCCTCCCCCCCTCCCCGTCCCCCCGAGAGTTCGCCTGGCATCCAGAGAGCGGCCGAGCCGGCAGCGGGTCGCCCCTGCCCCGCTGGGCCGCGGCGTCCCGGGCGAGGCCCCGCCAGCCCCCTCCCTGCGTGGTGTTGCCGTGCCGGCGCCGTGCGTCCTGACCCTGTTTGCTTTGTTACAGTAGTGCCGTCCAGCCCCACCGTGGCAGCCTCTTCGGTCACCCTCCCTTCAAACTGTAGCGGTACCCACGGCATTTTCTCATTCTCACCTGCCAATGTCATCTCTGCAGTGAAACAAAAGAGCGCCTTCGCGCCCGTGGTCCGGCCCCAAGCTTCTCCTCCTCCCTCCTGCACCAGCGCCAACGGGAACGGACTCCAAGGTGAGGGGCGGCGCCCCGGCCCTTCCTCCGCCCCCCCCCCCCCCCCCGCCCCCAGGCATGCTCTCCTCTGGTGGCCGCGATGCCGCGTGCCCCTCCCGGTCTCGGCAGAAGCGACACCCGCTCGCGCACCCCCACCCGTAACACAGACCCTGGTGGAAGAAAACCGTTCCCTCCTGCTTCCAACCTGCTTCCAACCTAACCCGCGGCGTCCTCGTGGTAAAGCCGCCCCTGCCCTCAGGAAAGGGGAACCGCTTGGGGGTCGTGGTGGACGTCCACGCGGCAAACGGGCCTTCACGGCTGGCGCCCGCCAAGTGAGAGCAGGGTGCGCCCCGCCCGTGGCGCCTGGGCTTGCGGCCCCCTGGCCCACGGGCGGCGTGACGGCCTCAGGCTGGGGACGGCGGGGCCCGGCTCAGAGCCGGCACGCTCGCTGCGTCCCGAGTCCCAGCCTGCCTTCTCAGCCTGGCGCGGCAGACCTGGGGCCGGCGGGCCGTGCGGTCCTCGGAAAGGGGTGCACCGAGATCGGGGCCGTGCATGCGTGACCACCGGGGTGGGGGGTGGGGGGAGTTGGATTGTCTAGGCGAGGCCTCTCACACGCTCAGGAGGGAGAAGGGCTGGTCCCGGGGGCAGGGGGAGGCATCCCGTGGACGCAGCTGCCCACGGCCGGGGCCACGTGGAGCAGGCACCCAGTGCCTGCCCAGGGCTGGGTCCCTCCGGGCAGCATAGGCCGCACGGTGGCCTGCGAGGTGTGCGGCGGGTGGGCCACGTGAGTGCCCCTAGGCCTCGTGCTCTCACCGCGTGGCTCTTTGTGACTCACTGGGGCCACAGGCACTGAATTAAGTGGCCGTCGTCTGGCCTCTTTCAGACACCTCCTTTGGTATATGCTCCTCCCGGTGAAAGTCAAATCCAGTTACTCCTTTAAAAAAATGAATCCATTCAACCAGTATTTACTGAGCGCCTACTATGTGCCAGGCTCTCTGCTGGGTGCTGAGGACGCTACCGTGGAGAAGACAAACTGGCCCTTTTGTGAAGTCGGTGGCATATTTCACTTTGATGAACTAATGCTCAAAAAAGGAACTGGAAAGGTATCCGTGATTTGAAATAATTGTGTTCCCAACATCTTAGTCGTATGAGAGGGACGCCCAGGCCCCGTGCGCCGCCGACCGGCCCGCGGCCCAGAGCTGCTTGAGAGGCAGGTGGCCGGGGGGCCACGGCCCGTCCACCGTCCACACGGTGCGGAGGCCCACGGGAGGACGGCACCACCCGCGCGGGGTGTGCACACGGGCCTGCCGAACCATAATGTTGTAACGGTGAGTCGGAGAGGAATGAATGCTGTGCAAATTGATGAACTGGGAAAGTGAAGCTCACATCACCCCGTGAACGAATGTATCGATACGTTATACGTAAATTAACGAGCGTGATCATTCTGACAAAAATTAAACAACGCTAAAGTTAAAAGATTTTAAATTCTATTCGTGCCAGGAGTTCACTGGAAGGCGTCAGCCGTGCTTGGCCTTTTAGCACCAAGTTTCTTACTCGTAGAGGAGGAGAAAAAGAGCCCCCCTGAGGTGGGGCTGCGACTTGGGTCTCTTCGGGGCCTCGGCCTTGAGATCGCAGGGCAGCTGGGCTGTGAGCGGCTTTGCTCTTGGAGAGCCTGAGACTCACCATTACGATATGGACCAATCAGCAGGTGGTCAGAGGCAAGGGCTCAAGGCGGAGGGGAAGTCCAGGCCCCTCCGGTTTTCACAGAGGGAGCGAGCGCAGAGCCTGGGTCCCACCGGGCCTGCAGGCCAGCCCTGGCTGGCGTCACAGAAGTGACCGGCTTGGTTCACATCTGTCGACAGAGGTGGCCTCTGGGGAGTCCGGGGCCTCCGTCTGCTGTAAACGAGCCACTGAGACGCAGGGGAGGCGGCAGCACTTCCCCCCACCCCCCCACCCCCCCAGGGAGTCTTTGAGGAGGGGCTGCAGCGTGGAAGGTCGTGGGGGGCGTTTGTCCCCACACGTACCCCGGTCCCATGAAGTAGATGCCCCCCCCCGCCCCCCCCCACCCCAGCACCTTAACCGAGCCTGGTTAACGGAAGGCACGTGCACCCACGGCGAAGGCCGCCCGGCCGCAAGAGTAACCTGCCGCCTCTCTCTTTCAGCTATGTCTGGGCTGGTAGTCCCGCCGATGTGAGGGGCTCGCTCCCCCCTCCGCAGCACCCGGCACCACGACGGACTTCAGGGGACACGTTTAGCGTAGAGGGCCTGCTGCTGGAGACCGTGATCTTCAAGCTGTCAGCAGCCGCGGAGACGCTACAAAAGACTTTGTTTAAAGATTTTATTTAAACTATTAAGAAGCAACATGCAAACAGCCTACTTCTTCATGAACAATTCCATTTTATTGACTGAACTTTTCTCATATTTTCACATTTCTCAGATCTGAAGACTAAGGAAAACAAAGTGACGCCTATTTTGTATAAAGTTTCTGACTCCGTCTTGGCTATGTCTAGTACTTGCTATGTGTTGGGAGAAACTTTGTGAATGCACCATTTTGATTATCATGAAACACTGATGAAAAATGCCTCCGACCATTTTTCTGTGCTCATACTTAGATTCACAATGGTTGTGTATCTCTATAATGTGAAATATTTTTTTGTGGTGAAAAAAAAAAAGGGGGGCCAAGGAGGCGTGAGCCATCGAACTGGAAGGAAGGAGGACTTGAATTCGGGTGGCAGGGAGGGAGGGAGGGTTTATCATTGCTTACCTTCATCTTAATGAAATGAAACTTTGTAACTTATTGTAGTTAGAAATTGTAACTTTGATATTGAATTCTCTTGCCTTCAACAAGCACACTGACAGAAAAAAAAAATGCTACTGTCTGTTGGTTGAAATCTTCTCCCACCGCTAGAACTTCCTGTTAAGCAAGTGTGATCAACATTTTTTCAACTTTTGCTAGCTCTGTATACTATTGCATTCTTAGGCTACTGTGAGGTCCATGTTTCTTGTGCCAGAAGTTGTCCTTTTGACTTCTAGCTCCTTCTTCCCTAATGTGTTTTGTATGTGGTTATAAAATTGTAGACTTTTGTGATTTTGCCAAAGTTGTAGCTAAATATTTATACACTTGTCTTGAATTTTTTTCAGATCCACTTAAATATTTAGAAAAAACACGTTTTCTTCCTTATGTGTCTCATAAGGAATAAAATGGTCTCCATTCAACACTTTTCCATGAACACTTACAGTTGCTAAGGGACTTTCTTTTGTAACATATCGATTATAAATATTGTATTTATCTTTGAGATTTTGTACATTGCTTTCACCGCCGTTTTCTTTTTCCTGTCTGTATCGGTTTTTGATCATGGCCCGGTGTTAGGAACACCGTTAAGCCAAGAGCTGTCTCTCTGATTCGCTTTGTTAAAGTGAACCGGTGTCCTGGAATTTCATTTGTACTTCAAAGATTTGCTTTTGTTTGGACTTCCCATCCTTTTTTTTTTTTCTTTCTTCTTTTTTATTTTGAGGAAAAGTCAAATTCATTGTTTATTTTTATATTATTTTTAAGTTATCTGAACAAATACTTTTGAAAACAAAGGTTGTTGTATAGTCAACACAAAAACGGTGCCGCTCGGCTGTGAAAATCCTAGTAGATTTCGTGCATGTGGAACAGCCGTGAAGAGGGGACACCGTTTGGGGCTGTGTCCTTATTTTTCTGTAGAATGTAAAAAGTCATTTTAGCTGCCACCCACGACTTTGCCACATAGCTGAACTGTGTTTACTGGAAAAATTCAGAGGCCTAAAGTTTAAAATAAAATTTACTTCTGATGTTTTAATTAAAATGTTTGCCACATTAACTTCTCTGATGCCTTAAAAGTGGACTTCTTTAAAGAACCTTTGTGCTATTTTATCACAGGCTTACAACACAACTGTTACGATTTCATTTGGAGATTAGGGTGTCTACACACACACACACACACACACACACACACACACACACACAAAAGCACAAACCTGCTGTTGCGATGTGTCGCTCCTTCCCGCGTCTGATTCTGCTGTGTTCTGTGCCCTCCCAGGCCCACCTAGGAATCAGAGAGGTTTTGGGGGGGTGGGTGGGGGGACCAAAATCACCGCTGGTTTTTAAACTGCTTTTTTTTTTAATTATATATATATATTATATAATATATATATGTATTTTGTGGTCAGACCTGTCTGTCCTTTTTAAACCGAAATGACCTCCTCAAGATCCTGTGCCTCTTAGTGCCAAACCCGCAGTGACACCAGAGGGTTCTTTTCCCTTTGCATTAAATGCTTCACACAGCACAGCAACTGTTTTGCAAACTGCAGCAGAAATCAGATTTAAAACCAAAAGGAAGGACTTTAAAAAACTTTGACAAAACACACACACACACACACACACACACACAAAACCATGCACAACTTAGGAAAGTGCTCATTCGAGGGACTAAATGAGCAGAACGTCCCCAGTGGTCAGCGGGCCACGGCCCGGCCCTCCGATGGCTAAGGCTTAGCTACGTGGAAAAGCCTGAGAAGTCACTTTGGAACTAAATTGCCTCCGTTTTATTTTGTATAAGTAAGGGTTTGATCTAAAAACAAGCTCACGTGTACATGTTAAGAACGTTTGCAAGTCTCCTCATCCCTGCACTCGGTTTGTGTTTTAGATTAATTAGTCAATGCCCCTCATCGCTTCATGGTCTCAAAATTGAGCGCTTCACTAAATGGTAGATTTTACTGTTAAAGACCCTACAATAAGATTGTTTTATCTGTACATTTTTTCAGATATTTAACTGTATAAAAATGTTCATTTTACACAATATTTAATTAAAGTATTTCTTGTCTGTGAATTTCACTTTGGGTAATTTTATCTGTTTTGATTAAAATGAGTGGCACAGCGCGTGCAGATATTGACTGGGGTGGGGCTGGGGTGGGTGTTCCTTTGACACCTGGGCCCCAGGGCTGTCTTGGCTGAGGTAAAAGTGATTTGTAGAACCACCTTCTACAAAGTTATCAGTCCTTAAACCACTCTTGTAACCTGCACAGAGAAATTCTTAGGGCTCCGGTCCCCGGAGGGGCCGTCTGTACGTATGTTGCACTCAAATGTCTGTACGTGACCCTGTGTCAGGCACGGTGGCGTATAACCAACCTCGAGACTGCACCCCCCCCCCCCCCCCCCCGCCTCTGCTTTGGAACTGGAGGGCGCCGGCAGGTAGAGGGCAAGAGCTTGGGTACACACCCCCTCCCTCCACCCCCACCGCCGGGCCCCGCTGGGGCGAGAACCGGCTTTGGGCTCTGGACGGGCGGGCAGGCACCAGGGCACTGGATGGCGGTGCCGGCCGAGGTCCCACCTGGGATGCCACCAAGCGGTTCCGGGTCCACGGCAGCGGGAAAGCGGACCCTCTGCACTGCGGCTGGTCTGCATCCACCAGCATGGGCACCGACGATAACGAGGATAACGAGGGTGCCATCTGCCCCGGGCTTCTCATTTGCACAGGAAGCTCGGCTTCTGCAAGTTCTTGAGACTCCCCTTCATTTCATTCTGTATTTTTCATTTTCTCCTCAATGAAAGGCTGGTTTTGCATGTTTTGGCTTGCAGCTCTGTAACACATACACATAAGTGTGATCCAAATTAGTACTCACAAATGTCATCTTAATTACTTGTTCTGCTGAGCAAAACAGGAAACAATTATTCAAAACATAAAGAAACTTGTGAATACCTTTTTCTCCTGTCACTGACAGTCAGGTTCCTTTGACTGCATTCTTGTTTCAGCCTTAAAGAGACAGCAAAGAAAAGGAGGCTCAGGGGGCACAAGGCTGCAGGCCGCCCCCCCCTCCCGCCTCCCCCTGGGCTCCTTCCCAAGGTGCTGGGGGTGGGGCTGGGGGCCAGATTCCCCTCCTCCCTCACTCTGAGCGGTGCCAGAAGTGCCAGCCTGGGCAGGGGGCGGGGGGGGGGGGTGTGTGGGGGGGGGAGGGGGGTGGCGGGGGTGGGGTGGGGAGGGCCGCCTCCCCAGGGCCGGCTCCCCGGGCCCTACAACCTGGGGAGAAATTGTTTCATGTTTGTGTTTCGAATCAGAAGCAGGAACCGCATTCTCTCCAGATGTATGCCAATTATTGTCAGGCCGCCTTTTAAGGTCTTTCAAGCTTTTAAAGATTATTCAAAGCACTTGAAATGGGCTTCCGTCTAATGCCTCATTTCATTGCATTAAACAGCCTAGTTAATAAAGAATCAATATATTCAAAGGGCAAGGTTATCTTTTGTCTATAAGGGGTGGTGTCATTCTGAACCTTTTATAGTTCAAATGCTGAAAAAGGCCTCGCGAAATCCATACTCATCAAGTAGGTCACTGAGAGCAATAGAGAGGGCCCCTGAAAGGAAAGACGGGCCACTCTCCTTTAAAACAACTCGGCCTTATCTCCTCGCTCGGAGCGCCCAGAGAAGTCCTCCGAAAATGTCAATTTCTCATCAAGACAAGAGGCCGTGATGATCATTTTTTTCCAGAGAATACATACGATTAGGAGAATGCAGAGGGGCGGCCAGGGTGGCGATTTGTAGCGGCTTCTGTCCCCCCGAGCCGCGAGCCCCCTCCCAGCAGATAAGAAGAGTTGTTGATAACTCAAGTGCCAATACGCCAAAGAGCGAGTTTTGAATGTGAGTCCTTGTGCTCTGAGCGCGCCCGGCCGATCCCGGGCCCTGATAACAGCACAGCTTCCAACAGACACGGCAGGTTGGCCCTCACAATTAATGCGATGAATACATCACACAAAAGAGTCGGGAGGCTTTATGCTCGGTGAGACAATCCCCTGTTTTACCCTTCAAGGATTCCTTTTATGTTGGAATAAGGTTGCTTTTAATGAAATTTAAACTCATCAGAGGAAATCAGAAACCTCCAATCAGATTACAAATTGATTTTTTGGTCATTTGTCATTTCCCAGTTTCACAGAGAGCAAGTTGCCAGTCCGGCGCTGGGAGCCAGTGTGCACACAGCTCCCAGCCCCTGGCCCGGGGACAGACGGGAGCAGACTCACGCCGTTCTGACTCTGCCCCCGCCCAGGTCTGGCGAAGGGAACCCCCGTCAGGAGCCGGCACCGCTGAACTCGGAAGCCAGCCGTGGCTTAACCCGGGGACTCACGGTGATTTCTAGGTCTGCACTCGTGAGCCACTCATGGCCCACGAGACACTTTCTCTTGGCAGCATAGGAAGTTTTGGTTCGTACCCACCCACGTCCCGAACCGGCTCTGGGCCACACCTGCACGGCGCCCCAGGGAGTGTCCAGGCCTTATCCACCAACAGCTGGTGATCTGGGGCCACGGTGATACCTGGCCAATTCCTACTCAGCCATCCGTTCTGAGCCCAAATGCTCGCTCCAGGGCGAGGTCTCCCCTTTCTCTCAGGCCAGTTGAGGGAGGCCTTCCCCGTGTGCCCCCCAACCTGGGAGCTACCCAAGGCCACCTGCTGCTGGCCTCCCAGGGGCTCTCCCATCATACGCTGGGTGGACTTCGAGGTTCCTGAGGACAAGACACAGCCGTGCCCTCCTCAACCTCTCATCCTACGCTGGGCACCAGGCCCAGCCCAGGGCAAGGTCAGGGTAGGCACAACTTCAGGAGGAAAGTGAACATCATTCCTGACTCAAGATTCCTTGGAGACACCCTTTTAAAATGTAATCTCTGAAGTGAGTTGAGTATGCCACACATTTCTGGACAGCACACAAGCACCGTTCCCCCCCCAACACCTGCTAGACCTGGGGGGTTTGTAGGTCATTTTGGCCACCACCCCCCCAACACCTGCTGGACCTGGGGGGGGTTTGTAGGTCACTTTGGCCACCACCCCCCCAACACCTGCTGGACCTGGGGGGGTTTGTAAGTCATTTTGGCCACTGCCGCCCCCCAACATCTGCTGGACCTGGGGGAGTTTGTAGGTCATTTTGGCCACCGCCCCCCCAACACCTGCTGGACCTGGGGGGGGTTTGTAGGTCACTTTGGCCACCGCCCTCCCCAACACCTGCTGGACCTGGGGGGGGGTTGTAGGTCATTTTGGCCACCGCCCCCCCAACACCTGCTGGACCTGGGGGGGTTGTAGGTCACTTTGGCCACCGCCCTCCCCAACACCTGCTGGACCTGGGGGTGGTTGTAGGTCATTTTGGCCACCGCCCCCCCAACACCTGCTGGACCTGGGGGGGGTTGTAGGTCACTTTGGCCACCACCCCCCCCAACACCTGCTGGACCTGGGGGGGGGGTTGTAGGTCACTTTGGCCACCGCCCTCCCCAACACCTGCTGGACCTGGGGGGGGTTGTAGGTCATTTTGGCCACCGCCCCCCCAACACCTGCTGGACCTGGGAGGGTTTGTAGGTCATTTTGGCTACTGCCCCCCCAACACCTGCTGGACCTGGGGGGGTTTGTAGGTCATTTTAGCCACCGCCCCCCCAACACCTGCTGGACCTGGGGGGGAGGTTTGTAGGTCATTTTGGCCACCGCCCCCCCAACACCTGCTGGACCTGGGGGGGGTTGTAGGTCACTTTGGCCACCACCCCCCCCAACACCTGCTGGACCTGGGGGGGGGTTGTAGGTCACTTTGGCCACCGCCCTCCCCAACACCTGCTGGACCTGGGGGGGGTTGTAGGTCATTTTGGCCACCACCCCCCCAACACCTGCTGGACCTGGGGGGGTTTGTAGGTCACTTTGGCCACCACCCCCCCAACACCTGCTGGACCTGGGGGGGTTTGTAAGTCATTTTGGCCACTGCCGCCCCCCAACATCTGCTGGACCTGGGGGAGTTTGTAGGTCATTTTGGCCACCGCCCCCCCAACACCTGCTGGACCTGGGGGGGGTTTGTAGGTCACTTTGGCCACCGCCCTCCCCAACACCTGCTGGACCTGGGGGGGGGTTGTAGGTCATTTTGGCCACCGCCCCCCCAACACCTGCTGGACCTGGGGGGGTTGTAGGTCACTTTGGCCACCGCCCTCCCCAACACCTGCTGGACCTGGGGGTGGTTGTAGGTCATTTTGGCCACCGCCCCCCCAACACCTGCTGGACCTGGGGGGGGTTGTAGGTCACTTTGGCCACCACCCCCCCCAACACCTGCTGGACCTGGGGGGGGGGTTGTAGGTCACTTTGGCCACCGCCCTCCCCAACACCTGCTGGACCTGGGGGGGTTGTAGGTCATTTTGGCCACCGCCCCCCCAACACCTGCTGGACCTGGGAGGGTTTGTAGGTCATTTTGGCTACTGCCCCCCCAACACCTGCTGGACCTGGGGGGGTTTGTAGGTCATTTTAGCCACCGCCCCCCCAACACCTGCTGGACCTGGGGGGGAGGTTTGTAGGTCATTTTGGCCACCGCCCCCCCAACACCTGCTGGACCTGGGGGGGGTTGTAGGTCACTTTGGCCACCACCCCCCCCAACACCTGCTGGACCTGGGGGGGGGTTGTAGGTCACTTTGGCCACCGCCCTCCCCAACACCTGCTGGACCTGGGGGGGGTTGTAGGTCATTTTGGCCACCACCCCCCCAACACCTGCTGGACCTGGGGGGGGTTTGTAGGTCACTTTGGCCACCACCCCCCCAACACCTGCTGGACCTGGGGGGGTTTGTAAGTCATTTTGGCCACTGCCGCCCCCCAACATCTGCTGGACCTGGGGGAGTTTGTAGGTCATTTTGGCCACCGCCCCCCCAACACCTGCTGGACCTGGGGGGGGTTTGTAGGTCACTTTGGCCACCGCCCTCCCCAACACCTGCTGGACCTGGGGGGGGGTTGTAGGTCATTTTGGCCACCGCCCCCCCAACACCTGCTGGACCTGGGGGGGTTGTAGGTCACTTTGGCCACCGCCCTCCCCAACACCTGCTGGACCTGGGGGTGGTTGTAGGTCATTTTGGCCACCGCCCCCCCAACACCTGCTGGACCTGGGGGGGGTTGTAGGTCACTTTGGCCACCACCCCCCCCAACACCTGCTGGACCTGGGGGGGGGTTGTAGGTCACTTTGGCCACCGCCCTCCCCAACACCTGCTGGACCTGGGGGGGGTTGTAGGTCATTTTGGCCACCGCCCCCCCAACACCTGCTGGACCTGGGAGGGTTTGTAGGTCATTTTGGCTACTGCCCCCCCAACACCTGCTGGACCTGGGGGGGTTTGTAGGTCATTTTAGCCACCGCCCCCCCAACACCTGCTGGACCTGGGGGGGAGGTTTGTAGGTCATTTTGGCCACCGCCCCCCCAACACCTGCTGAACCTGGGGGGGTTTGTAGGTCATTTTAGCCACCGCCCCCCCAACACCTGCTGGACCTGGGGGGTTTGTAGGTCATTTTGGCCACTGCCCCCCCAACACCTGCTGGACCTGGGGGGGTTTGTAGGTCATTTTAGCCACTGCCCCCCCAACACCTGCTGGACCTGGGGGGGTTTGTAGGTCATTTTAGCCACCGCCCCCCCAACACCTGCTGGACCTTGGGGTTTGTAGGTCATTTTAGCCACCCCCCCCCCCAACACCTGCTGGACCTCGGGGTTTGAAGGTCATTTTAGCCACCGCTCCCCGCCCCCCCCAACACCTGCTGGACCTGGGGGTTTGTAGGTCATTTTAGCAATCCCATGGGGCCGGTTCCTCCTCTTAGGTGACAAAACTGTGGTCTGGAGAGGTGACATGACCAGCCTGAAGTCACAAGGCTGGAAGGACCAGGGCCAGAGTCTAAAGAAGTTTCTAGTCTCCAAACCCTGCTCTTTCCACTAACTGAGGTTGCCGACACCTGCAGGGAGGGGGTGGGGGCAGAAAGCGAGAGAGACACTGACCATCTGGAGGGAAGAGAGCCACCGTGCCCCCTGGGGAGTTCCAACCTCGGGAAGGACATGTGCTGCACTCAGGGCTTGACCCAGCCAGGCCAGAAGCTGGGAAGCGGCCTGTCCGGCCCCCATCCCCTGAGGCTCAGATGTCTCTGTGCACACTGGGTGCCCCTGGGGTCCACACGGCATCTGCAGTGTAACCAGGGGCAGAGGGGCTGAGTGCAGGAGTCATTCACGTGGTGCAGGGACAGGAGGGGGACAGGAAGGGGCACTGAGGCAGGCCCCCAGGAGGCAGGGCTGGAGGACTGGGCTGTAAGTCCTCGGCCAACTCCCCCACCCCAGCCTGGGCTTAGCAAAAGCTTCTGTTATGGGCGACTGAGGAGCAGGATGAGGAAGCAGAGGGAAAGATGGTCCCTAATGGTTTGGCTAGCAGGGTCTGAATGAGCCACAACGAAGTCGGAGGTGTTGGCCAGAAAAGAAATGAATGTCAGAGGGGTGCATGGGCATCCCCCGCCCCCGTCCCGTCAGACCACGCCCACTGCTGTGCTGATACTGGGACCGTGGACAGACCCTCACTCAGACCCTGACAGTGGGGTGCGACTCACTAGCTCTGATGAAGCCAGAAACTTGTGTTTCCATCCACGAGACACCGAGCCCTGCACTGGTACTATGGGCCAGCAGAGCCGAGGCCGGTGCGGGCCCGGGGCCACCAGTAGAGACAGAGAGAAACTTGCAACAATTACAACAAAGGGTTTACATCTCAATATACAATGAGCTTCTGCAAATCAATAAGACTAGATACCCTGAAGAAAAACAGGCGAAATTCACAGTCGGTTCACAAGGGAACAACACAAATGATGGATAAGCTTAGGAAAATATAGTCAACCTTACTCAAAAATGCACATCAAAATAATGAGAATAATTTTTTTTCATCTATTAAATTAGAAAAGATTTTACTTACAAGCTAATCTCAATCCTACTGGTGGAGAAATGGGCATTCTCAGAGTTGTCGATAGAGGAGTGAGTGGGTACAACCCTCTAGAAATCAATTCGACATTATATCAAGAGACTTAACAATGTTCATATCCTTTGACACACTAATTCCACTGGTAGGAATCAATCTTAAGGAAATAATCAGAGATGAGGCAAGACTTTAAGCACAAGCTTATTCGCTGCAGTAAATATGTACTTAAAAACCCAGGAAGGACCCAAATACCTTAAAATAACAATCATTAACTGAATTATGATATAGCTGTAAAATGAATATTATATATTCTACTAAGCCATTAAGATCACGCTGTTAAAGTATATTTAATGAAATGGTATAAAATAAACTAATGGCATAAAATTAAGGTGAAGCAGGCAGATAATAATGTACATATAACATAATTCAAAATTGCCAATTTCTAGATCAAGAGAAGGCAAAAAAGCAAATGTATAATATATATAATATTATACAATAATATATATTTGGAAAAAATAGTAAAGTTCTAGAGGGACCAACGGTCGGTGCAGCTGGGGGGAGGAAGCGTGCATACCACACTGGAGGTGCCGGGGTCAACCGTGTTGCAAAGCCCCATGGAAGTACAGCTGAGACTGGTGCCACAGGTGGTCAGAGACCCGGAAGCTGGTCGACGATCAGAGAGGGCCGGGTTGAGGACGGGTGCCCAGAGGTGCGTGGCCCAGTGCCACAGGCTCACAGGGAGGTGGAGCCCGAGGGAGAGATTTCCACAAAGTCCGGCTGGACTCCCTGCTCCCGGCTTTCCCAGCATCCCCTGGGCCTGATTCTGACCTCACTTTTATTTGAACTCCCTCGAAGGGATTTCTGCTGCTAGCAACCAAACAATTTCTGACCAAATGAGGGAGAAAACTTATTTTAAAATCAGCTTCGTAAGAAAATCCAAAAGAACTTAAAAAGCATTAAATTCAGTGAGTGAAATTTAGCATGACTGATGAATGCAAGGTCAACGTAACAACCATATTTCTACAACCATCACAGTTAACGGAACTTTAAAAACTAATACCATTTATATTACCATAAAAAATGCCAAATACCCAAGAAGAAAGCTACCAATGTTGTACAAGATGTCTGCCCAGGAAACCACACGATTGTTGAGAAATTTCTAAAATCTTCCTAAGTGGAGGCACATACCATATTCATGGATTGTTAGATCACGTGTTGCAAAGATGCCGATTCTCCCTAAAATGACCAAAGACTCAGTCTCAATGTCAAATTCCAGTAGGCTCTTTACTTGAAGCTGATAAGCTGATTCAGAAGTTTACGCAGGAACGCAATGACCCAAGAGGAGCCAAGGCGACGGGGAGGGAGTGGGAAGCTTGAACACTCACAGTTCTGGAGGCTGGGTGTCTAAGAACAAGGTGCCGACAGGTGTGGTTGTTGGTGAGGGCCCTCTTCCTGGCTTGTGGGCAGCTGCCTTCTCCCTGTGCTCACATACAGACAGAAGAAGGGCTTTCAGCTCCTATAGGGCACGACTCCCATCACAGGGGGCTCACCTCCATGATCTCATTTAAACCTAATCACCTCCCAAAGGTCCATCTCCAAATATCATCGCACTGCTGGGGAGGGGGGGCAGGAGGGCTTCAACATATGGATCTGGGGAGATAAGTATTCAGAGTCCCTAACACTACCCAAACAAGGTCTCTTAGGCCATAGTAAGTAATACAGTTTGGTATGAAGGCAAGACGAGACAAATAACTTCATGAAATACAGTCCGGAAACAGATCCATATGTGTGTGGCCACCTGATCTGTAACACAGGTGCCACAGCAATGCAGGAAGCTGAGCTGAGAGCAGTGGACATATGTGTGCTATATCAAATGACTCCCTCTTACACGTGTAGGAGTGCCAGTCAGGATGGCAGGGCACCCTGAGGCAGGACTCCCTGGCTGCGACCAGGGGCTGCTTAAAACCAACGTCAGGAGAACACCCAAGCCCTCTGAACCGAAGGAGCAAGGAGATGGGGTGACGAGCACCCATCTGCCTGGGCAGGCTGCTGAGGGCCGAGGCCTGCGGGAGGCAGGAGGCTGCTACGGGGTAGAACAGAACCCAAACCTGCTCCCCTCCGCCAAACTGCTGGACGGGGTGGGGCCTCTGCACTTTTCTCTCGCAGGGAGTTGGTAGAGCAGGCACTCTGAGAAGATCAGCTGTTCTGATGCACTCAAGCGGCTTTCGAAAAGACCCGTGGTTTTATTATCGGAAGGAATTAAAGACCTAAATACATGGGAAAACACACATGTTCACCATTGGAAGACAGTATCGTCAGGATGACAATGTTTCCCAGCTGCAGATTCAATGGTCTACAGATTTGATGCAACCCCTGTCAGAACCACCACTGGCTTTTTCTAGAAACCAACCAGCGGATCCTAAAATTCATATGGTACCGGCACAGGACCCAGAACAACCAGACCCTCTCATAAAAGAACAACAGAGTCGGAGGACTCCACTTCCTGATTTCAAAACTGAAAGAAAGAAAGAAAAGAAAGAAAGAAAAGAAAGAAAGAAAAGAAAGAAAGAAAAGAAAGAAGAAAGAAAGAAAGAAAAGAAAGGAAGAAAGGAAGGAAAGGAAGGAAAGAAAGGAAGAAAGGATGAAAGAAAGGAAGAAAGAAAGAAAGAAAAGAAAGAAAAGAAAGAAAGAAAAAAGAAAGAAAGAAGGAAAGAAAGAAAGAAAAGAGAAAAGAAAGAAAGAAAAGAGAAAAGAAAGAAAAAGAAAGAAGGAAAGAAAGGAAAGGAAGGAAGGAAGGAAGGAAGGAAAGAAAGAAAAAAAAAGAAAGAAAGAAAGAAAGAAAAGAAAGAAAAGAAAGAAAGAAGGAAAGAAAGGAAAGAAAGGAAAGGAAGGAAGGAAGGAAGAAAAAGAAAGAAAAAGAAAGAAAGGAAGGAAGAAAGAAAGAAAGAAAGAAAGAAAGAAAGAAAGAAAGAAAGAAATCAAGCCAGTGTAGTAGTGGATGCACATCCAGATCAGTGGAGTAGAACTGGGAGTCCAGAGATAACCCTGTGTATTTACGGTCAACTGATTTTTGACAAGGGTACCAGGGCCATTCAAGGGGAAAAGAACGGTCTCTTCACCAAACGGTGCTGGACAACTGGAGAGCCACACACAGAGAACAGAAGTGGATCTTACCTCACACCGTATACAAAAAGTAACTCCAAAGCAGATCAAAGACCTACGCATAAGAGCCAAGACTGTGAAGCCCTGAGAACACACAGGGGCATCTTCAGGGCTTCAGATTTGACAACGGCTGTCATGTGAATTGGCAACTGTGTGCGCGATGCAGTGGACGTGGTGTGCATCTTAGATGCGACACCGAAACCACGAATCACAGAAGTAACAACAGATACGCTGAACTTCGACTCAACGGAAAATATCCGTGTTTCCAAGACATCATCAAGACCGCGAAAAGACAGCCCACGGGATGGGAGAAACCACTTGAAAATCATGTATCTGAAGAGGCACCTGCATCCAGACTGTGTGAAGAATGCTTTCAAACACAGGCAGTAAAAGGACAAGTGACTCCGTTTGAAAGGGCAAATGATCAGAAACGGGCATTTCTTTCCAGAAGACTCGCCGATGGCCAACAAGCACACGAAACGAGGCTCGACATCATCAGTCACCAGGGAAATGCAAGTCAAAACCACAAGGAGGCGCCCCTTCACGCCCACCAGGACAGCCACGATCACAAAGTCCCAGGGCAGCCTGGCCCCTCACGCTGCTGGTGCAGGTACAGAAACTGGAGCGGCCGCTTTCCACAGACCAGCACCTTCTCGGAGGGTTAAGCCCTCCCCCTGTGGCCCAGGACTTCCATTCCTAGTTACATACCCGAGGGACACGAACTCTGCGATGACACACAGACTGTGCACACGAATGTTTACAACAGCATAACCATAATAGCCAAAAGGTAGAAATAACCCAAAAGTCCGTTACGGATGGATTTTAAAATTGTGGTGTGCCCACACATTGGAACATGATTCAGTTGTAAAGGGGACACAGATGAACTTTGAAAACATGATGTTTTTTATTTTTTTAATGTTTGCTCATTTTTGAAAGAGAGACAGAGTATAAGTGGGGGAGGGGCAGAGAGAGAAGGAGACGCAGAATCTGAAGCAGGCTCCAGGCTCCGAGCTGTCAGCATAGAGCCCGATGCGGGGCTCGAACCCATGAACCGTGAGATCATGACTGAGCCGAAGCCGGACGCTCAATGGACTGAGTCACCCAGGCGCCCCTGAAAACATTATGCTTAAGTGCAGGAAGCTGATCCCCAAAAACCAAGTTTCCATTTATATGCAACATCCAGAGTACGCAAATCACAAAAACAGAAAATAGATTAGTGACTGCTGAGAGCGGGAAACACCGGGCGAGAGGGGGTGATTAGCTAAAGAAACACGAGGGGAGATTCTTTCTGAGGTGATAAAATGTTCTAAAATTGACTGTGGTCAAAACCACTGAATTGTACATTTTATTTATTTTTTATGTCTTTTGACACAGAGTCAGAGAGACAGAGAGAGAGAGAGAGAGAGAGAGAGAGAGAGAACACGTGCACACCAGTGGGGGAGGGGCAGAGAGACAGGGAGAGAGAATCTTAAACAGACTCTATGCTCAGCGTGGAGCCCAATGCAGGGCTCGACCCCATGACCCTGGGATCCTGATCTGAGTCAAAATCAAGAGTCAGGCTTAAGAGACTGAGCCACCCAGGTGCACCTTAATTGTACCCTTTAAATGAGAAATTAAAAAAAAAATTAATGTTTATTTATTTTTGAGAGAGACAGAGACAGAGAAAGACAGACTGTGAACAGGGGAGGGGCAGAGAGAGAGGGAGACACAGCATCCGAAGCAGGCTCCAGGCTCCGAGCCGTCAGCACAGAGCCCGACGCGGGGCTGGAACCCATGAACTGTGAGATCAAGACCTGAGCCAAAGTCAGACGCTTGACTGACCGAGCCCCCCAGGTGCCCCTAAATGGGTAAATTTTAAGGTACGTGAATTATCTCTCAATAAAGCTGTCATAAAGAAGTCCTGTGGTTTTATCAGAGCAGAAGAAGAAAACTCAACATTCCATGGAGAATCAGTCTTCAGGCTTTTGGTTTTTTGAGGAAACTGTGTTTCCTCGAGGACGTTGCTGGGACTCGAGTCCCAGCTGAGTGCGAGAGCCATTGTGCTGCACACGTGCCCTCGTCTTCCTCCCACCTGCTGCTCCCCAGGGCTTAGTGTCCACACGCTGTAGGAGGCAAGGTGTCACAGGGGCCCCTACTCCACATCTCCAGGCCACACAGGCCAGATCACAGCCTGGGTCCTACCTGTGTGAGGTGACCCCCGGTGAGCCGGCCCGCCCCACCCCAGCTCTGCCTGGGCTGTTCTGAGGCTGCCCTTGGTCCCCCGTCGAGCATACACACTGGGTTCCTCATCGAAGGTAATTTCCAGAAGTTACGTTTTCTTGAAGAGAAAAAACAGCCTTCAAAAGGATGGCTTTTTAAAATGGCTTCATTGGGCGCGCCTGGGTGGCGCAGTCGGTTGAGCCTCCGACTTCAGCCAGGTCACGATCTCGCGGTCCGTGAGTTCGAGCCCCGCGTCGGGCTCTGGGCTGATGGCTCGGAGCCTGGAGCCTGTTTCCGATTCTGTGTCTCTCTCTCTGCCCCTCCCCCGTTCATGCTCTGTCTCTCTCTGTCCCAAAAATAAATAAAAAACGTTGAAAAAAAAAAATTAAAAAAAAAAAAAGGATGGCTTTTTAAAATGGCTTCATTGGGCGCGCCTGGGTGGCGCAGTCGGTTGAGCGTCCGACCTCAGCTCACGTCATGATCTCACAGTTTGTGGGTTCGAGCCCCGTGTGGGGCTCCGTGCTGGCAGCTCGGAGCCTGGAGCCTGCTTCGGATGCTGTGTCTCCCTCTCTCTCTCTCTCTGCCCCTCCCCCCACTCGCACTCTGTCTCTCTCTCAAAGATGAATAAAAACATTAAAAAAATAAAATGGTTTTATTATTTTCTGAACATTCCAGAATACTCCTACTTTTTAAACACCACAGTCCTGTGTATTAAGTTCCCTCAAAACTTATGTTATTAAGCTGGATATCCGAAATCTCAGCCGATCCCACGTCTCCACCCTGGTCTGAGCCATACCTGTGCTGCCCTGGCTCGAGATACCAGTGGCCCAATACGTCCCTCTGCTCTTCCTCCCCCCCACCCCCATCTTTCTCAGCACAGCAGCCAGAGCATCTCCTAAATTCGGGGCAGACCACCTTCACCGCATTCTGTCTGGAGTTCTCCCAGTGGCCTCGAGGATGTACACAGTCAGCCCCACAGTCCCCTCCTCTCCACCCCCCCCCCCCAAGTGCCTCAGCTCCAGGGTGTGGATTACAAGCATTTGCTGTGTTCCCCCAACTCAGGTCTTGCACCCTTTACCCCAGGGAGGTGTCCTTGCCTGCTCTGAAATTAACACCCTTACCCCAACCACCACCCACATGCCTTCTCCCTCTTTCTTTTACTCAGTGTTTCTCCCTACTACCCACACATTCAACTGGCTTCCATACTGTCATCCATTAGAGCATAAGCCCCTTGAGGAGGGGGGGGCTTGTCTGCTTGGATCATCGCTGTAGCCCCAGCACCCTCAGCGCTCGCAAACCAAACTTTCCAGGACCCTTGGATTGAGGCACCTGCTTCTATGCTCAGGATATGTGGTTTAGTATCTCTCCCTGTTGGCCCTTGAGAGCCCAGGCTTTGTTATCCAGTGTGGTTTTGCTCTGAACACATATTTTTTTTGTGTTAGTTTGTGGTATACACTCTTCAAAGTGACAGAACAAGAAAACAACTCCTGCTGGGGCACCTGGGTGGCTCAGTCGGTTAAGTACCTGACTTTGACTCAGGTCATGATCTCGCAGTTCGTGAGTTCGAGCCCCGCGTCGGGCTCTGTGCTGATGGCTCAGAGCCTGGAGCCTCCTTCAGATTCTGTCTCCCTCTCTCTCTGCCCCTCCTCCCCCACTCATGCTCTGTCTCTCTCAGTGATAAATTAAAAAACATAAAAAATTAAAAAAAAAAAAAAAAAAAGAACAGAAGGCCTGCAAGAGACCCACGGCCCCCCAGAGGCCAAGGAAACTCCAGAACATCAGCTCTGTTGGAGTATTTGTGGCGGTCTCACCGTGGGCTGGGCCAGGTCCTGGGCCAACAGCAAGACAGGGATTAAGCAGGTATGAATCCATTTTTACTGGCTCTTGTAACCCAAGCTTGTTGTAAAAATCAAAGTAATGCACATGGAGACGAAGGAAAAGATAATTCTCCTCCACCCCAGCTCTGCCTAAAGTCCTCTTCCCTGGTGATACACTGTTACCAAACAGCTGTCAGTCTTTCTAGACCTTGTTCAAAGGACTTCACAAGATACCCATGTCCATATAGTTAAAAAACTGCAACACCGAGCATGGCTTTTATATGTTCTGCATCATGTTTCCCCAATAATCTTCCCCTTGTTGGTTCACGGGGTCCACTCCATTTATTCTACTGGCTGTAGAGAAGGAACTGCATTTATTTAATCTGCCCCCACCACTGAGAACATTTCACTTTCTTTGCTGTTAAAAACAGTGGTATAGCAACAAAAAGGAGAAGATAAAAATGTTAAAGATACCATTTTTTAAAGAAAGGTACCATTTACGATGGTAGCAGAACATCAAATATCTAGGGATAAATTGAGTAGAAATTGTTCCAAACTGGTACAAAGAAAACCACAAAACAGAATTGAGAAATATTTTAAAGGTAAAATAACTGGAGGGATAGGTTCTGTGGGCTTAAAAACATAATAAAGTAGAGGTAAATTTTCCCAAAATTTATCTGTAAACACAATAAAAATATCAGCAGGTTTAGTGTTGTGGAAAAGAACAAGCTGAACCTAAAAGTTATATGGGCAGGCAGATGCCCACGCATGGTCAAGGTAATCTTGAAGAAAGATGAAACTGGAAAACTTAGACCACAAACTATCTAGACTTACTTTAAACTGGAGAGTACTACTGATGCAAGGGTGGCTCAAAAGTCCAAGCAAATGGAACACAGGGTCCAGAGACAGACCCACACGTGACCAGGTGGGGCTGGGCCAACAAGCGGCTAAGCCTCCTGTACAGAATTTTAACCCCTGTCTCACACCATACAGAAAAATCAAGTCCAGATGGATCTGTGGCTGAATGTAGCAGATAAAGTTTTCAGAAGGAAACACAGGAGAGTATGTTTATAAATATGCCAGGCAAAGATATATTAAATAGGACACAAAAAGCTTCAACCATAAGTTGTTAAGTTGGACCACCTTACAATTAAGTAATTCTGTTCTTCAAAACAGTAACTTCAACAGCATGAAAACACAAGCCATAGAGTGGGAGAAGGTATTTGCTAGACAGATACCTGACAGAGAACTCATTTCAGAATATAAAGAAGTCCCACATATCAATAAGAAAAAACAGAGAGCTTAATAAAAAAAAATGGACAAAAGACTTGAACAGGAAATTCACAGAAATAATCAATAAACACAAAAAAGATCCTAAAGTTCATTTATCACCAGGGATATGAAAAATAAACCACAAGGAGGAATGACTACCCTCTACCGGAATGGGCTAATTATGATAAATCAGGTAATACCAGGTTTTGGCAAATACATAAACCAAGAGGAACTCTCACACACTGCTGGTGTGAGTATGACTCGGTACAACTATTTTAGTCAATTCTTTGGCAGAACCTAGTAAAGCTGCACATTATGACTCCGCAATCCCAGTGCCAGCTGCACACCCAACAGCAATGTGCACATATATACTAAGTCACATGAAAAAACATGCTAATAACAGCACTGGGTTTTACTAGCTTCACTGAAGCATAACTGACATACAGAACACTGCACATTTATTGTACAGAACTTGACAAGTTTGGACATATACATACACCCAATACACCATCACCTCAATCAAGGTAACAGACATATCCTTCACTTTGCAAAGTTTCCATGAGCAGCACTATTTTTTTTAAGTTTATTAATTTATTTTGAGAGACAGAGAAAGAGAGCACGGGAGGGGCAGAGAAAGAGGGAGAGAGAGACTCCCAAGCAGGCTCAGCCTTGTCATCGCAGAGCCCAACGCGGGGCTCAAACTCATGAGCTGTGAGATCATAACCTTCACTGAAATCAAGAGTTGGATGCTTACTCGAGCCACCCAGGCACCCCCGCAGCACTATTTTTAATATCCCCCAAATGGAAACATGTCCATCGATAGTAAAATGAAAAAATAAAATTGTGGCATATTCATATAATATAAATATTCTATACAACAATGAAAACAGGTTTCTTATTACTACACGCACTCACAGGGATGAATCCTTCCTAACGCAACGTTGACTGCAAGAAGCCAGACATAAAAAGAGGACACACTATGTGATTTCCATTTACATGAAGGTCAAAAATAGGCAAAATGAATCAGTGTGAAAGGTCCAAGTTGAGGTACCCTTGGGTGGGGTAGGGGTGACTAGGAGAAGGTAGGAGGGATCCTGGTATGTTCGTTCACTTTGTAAAAACCCACAGATCCCCATGCTTATGATTCTTGAACGTCTTAGTGCCAGTATTTTCCTTCAACAAAAGTTTACACTCAGAGATGCTACAAAGAACATCCTTGTAACTCGTATATTTGTGCATAAATCAGTATTTTTGTAAGGAACTGCTCCTGAAGTAGAATGGTTAGTTCAATTTTTAAACATGAACTTTAAATTTGGATTAGGTATTTCCAAATGGTCTCATTTACCCACATAACATGTAAGAGAGTATGTCTTTTTTTCTTTTTTTTATGTTTTGACAGTTACTTTTATATGTGTGTGTGTGTGTATGTATATATGTATGTGTATATATATGTGTGTGTGTATATATATATAATTTTATATATATAAAATTTATTGTCAAATTGGTTTCCATACAATGCCCAGTGCCCTCCTCAATGCCTATCACCTACTTTCCCCACTCCCCCACTCCCCCACCCTCCATCAAGTCTCAGTTTGTTCTCAGTATTTAAGAGCCTCCTATGGTTTCCCCCCTTCCCCTCCCCCATCATCTTCTGTTAAGTGCCTCAGGATCCACATAAGAGTGAAAACATATGGTATCTGTCTCTCTCTGCCTGCCTTACTTCACTTAGCATAATACCCTTCGGGTCCCTCCACGTTGCTACAGATGGCCAGATTTCATTCTTTCTCATCACCAAGTAGTATTCCATTGTATATATAAAGCACATCTTCTTTATCCATTTGTCAGTTGATGGACATTTAGGCTCTTTCCATAATTTGGCTACTGTTGAAAGGGCTGCTATAAACATTGGGGTACAAGTGCCCCTATGCATCAGCACTCCTGTATCCCTTGGGTAAATTCCTAGCAGTGCTATTGCTGGGTCATAGGGTAGGTCTATTTTTAATTTTCTGAGGAACCTCCACACTGTTTTCCAGAGCGGCCGCACCAGTTTGCATTCCCACCAAGAGTGCAAGAGGGTTCCCGTTTCTCCACATCCTCTCCAGCATCTATAGTCTCCTGATTTGTTCATTTTAGCCACTCTGACTGGTGTGAGGTGATATCTGAGTGTGGTTTTGATTTGTATTTCCCTGATGAGGAGCGACGTTGAACATCTTTTCATGTGCCTGTTGGCCATCCGGATGTCTTCTTTAGAGAAGTGTCTATTCATGTTTTCTGCCCATTTCTTCACTGGGTTATTTGTTTTTCGGGTGTGGAGTTTGGTGAGTTCTTTATAGATTTTGGATACTAGCCCTTTGTCTGATATGTCATTTGCAAATATCTTTTACTATTCCATCCGTTGCCTCTTAGTTTTGTTGATTGTTTCCTTTCAGTGCAGAAGCTTTTTATCTTCATGAGGTCCCAATAGTTCATTTTGGCTTTTAATTCCCTTGCCTTTGGAGACGTGTCAAGTAAGAAATTGCTGCGGCTGAGGTCAGAGAGGTTTTTTCCTGCTTTCTCCTCTAGGGTTTTGATGGTTTCCCGTCTCACATTCAGGTCCTTTATCCATTTTGAGTTTATTTTTGTGAATGGTGTGAGAAAGTGGTCTAGTTTCAATCTTCTGCATGTTGCCGTCCAGTTCTCCCATTTGTTAAAGAGACTGTCTTTTTTTCCGCTGGATATTCTTTCCTGCTTTGTCAAAGGTTAGTTGGCCATACATTTGTGGGTCCAATTTTGGAGTCTCTATTCTATTCCATTGGTCTATGTGTCTGTTTGAGAGTATCTGTTTTTGAAAGTCCTGGCTAGAGCAATCAGGTAAGAAAAATAAATAAAAGTCATCAAAATAGGAAAGAAGCAAAATTGTCTCTATTTGCGGATGACGCAATTTTACAGAAACAGAATCCTAAGTTCCACCAAAATACTATTAAATCCAATCAATGAATTCAGTAAAATTGCAAGATACAAAATCAATATACAAAACCATTACTGTTTCTATACACTAACAAAAATTATCTGAAAAAGAAATAAAGAAAATAATCCTATTTACAAAAGCATCAAAACCAAAAAAATACTTAGGAATAATTTTAACTGAGGAGGTCAAAGATCTCGGCACTGAAAACGATAAGATATTGATGAAAGAAACTGGAGACACAAATAACTGGGAAGATACCCTATGTGCATGGATTGGAAGAATTGGTATTATTAAAATGTCCACATACTACCCCTCAAAGCCATCTATAGACCCCATGCAATCCCTATCAAAATCCCAGAGAACAAACAGTCCAACGATTTGAATGGAACCACGAAAGACACTGAGAAGCCAAAGCAACCCTGAGAAAGAACAAAGCCGGAGGCATCACCGACCCTGATTTCAAGCTGTGTTACAAAACTCTAGTAATGAGAACACTATAGGACTGGCATAAAAACAGACGTGCAGACCCATTAAACAGAACTCAGAGTCCAGAAATAACCCACACGTATACCATTGGCTAATACTTGACAAGGAAGTCAACAATATTCAATGGAGAAAATATAGTCTTTTCAAAATTAGAAATTCACATGTAAAAAAGTCAACCTACAGCTTATACCACTCACTCACAAAAATTAAAGTGTTTGACTAAAGACTTAATTTGAAACCACAAAACTCTCAGAAGAAAACAGAGGGGAGAGAAGCATTTTGGCTTTGACAATAATTCTTTTTTTTTTTGGATAGGACACCTAAAGTGCAAAGAAAAAAAATAAAAAATAAACAAGGGGGCCCACATTTAGCTAATAAGCTTCTGCACAGAAGAAAAAAAAATCCATCAATGAAGTGACAAGGTAACTTATAGAATGGGAGAAAACACTTGTAAACCACCCATCTGATAAGGCTCAATTTAAAAAATGTAAGCAATACATAAAACTCGATAGCAAAAAAAAAAAAAAAAATCAATTAAAAAGGGCAAAAGTCCTACACAGACATTTTCCCCAGATATTCAAATGGCCAACAGGTATACGAAAAGGTGCTCAACATCACTAATGATTGGGGAAATGCACACCCAAACCACAATGAGAGGTCATCTCTTGCCTTGAAGGATTCATCATGGAAGACAAGAGGCCAACGTTGGTGAGAACGTGGAGAATGAGAACCGCTGTGCACAGTTGGTGGGAATGCACACTGGTGCAGCTTCTAAGGAAAACAGTATGGAGATTTCTCAAAGAATTAAAAATAGAACTACCATATGATCTCCCACGTTCATTTCGGGGTCTACATCCAAAGGAAATGATGTCACCTTCCCAAGGGGTATGTGCACCCCTGTGTTTACTGCAGCATATTTACAATAGTCACGTCATGGAAACAATCTACGTGTCCAACAATGAATGCAGAAAATGTGATATATACATACATAATATACCAACAAACTGGACAATGTAGAGAAATGGATAAATGCCTAGAAACATATATTCTACTAAAACAGAATTAGGAAGAGATAGAAAACCGGAACGGACTGATTACCAGCAATGAAATTGAGTCAGTAATCAAAAAACTGCCAACAAGCAAAATTCCAGGACGAGACGGCTCCACAGATGAATTCTACCATTCTCAAACTACTCCAAAAAAAAAAAGAGGAAGAAGAATTTCCAAATTCATTCTATGAAGCCCACATTATCCTGATAACAAAACCAGATAAAGACACCACAAAAAAAGAGAACTACAGGCCAGTACCTCTGATGAACATAAAGGCAAAATTCCTCAACAAAATACCAGCAAACTGAATCCAACAATACATTAAAAACGTCATTCACCACAATCAAGTGGGATTTGTTCCCGGGGTGCAAGGGTGGTTTAATATTTGCAAATCAATGTGAGACATCACATCAGTGGGAGAAAGGGATAAAAACCATATGATCATCTTAATAAATGCAGAAAAAGCAGTTGACAAGGTACAACGTTCATTTATGGCAAAAAAAGCTACAAAAAAAATTAACAAAGTAGGTTTAAAGGGAATGTACCTCAACATAGTAAAGGTTTCACATGAAAAACTCATAGCAAACATCATACTCAATGGGGAAAAACTGAGAGCTTTTCCCTTAAGGTCAGAAACAGGACGAGGATGTCCACTGTCACCACATTTATTCAACATAACATTCGAAGTCCTAGCCACAGCAAGCAGACAGTGGAAAGAAGTAAAGGGCATCCAAATTGGTACGGAAGAAGTAAAGTTTTCACTGTTTGCAGATGAGCCAATTCTACATGTCGAAAACCCTGAAAATGCCACCAAAAAACTACTAGAACTGATAAACGAGTTCAGGACACAAAATCAATGTGCAGAAATCTGTTGCCTTTCTATGCGCTAATAATGAAGCAGCAGAAAGAGAAATTAAGCAAGCAATCCATTTACAGCTGCAGCAAAAACAATAAAATACCTAAGAATAAATGTAACGAAAGACGGGAAAGATGTGCACTCTGAAAACATAAACTGGCGATCAAAGAGACTGAAGGCGGCACAAAGAAACAGAAAGACCTCCCACGCTCAGGGACTAGAAGAAGAGACATTGTTAAAATGTCTACACTCCCAAAGAAACAGAAAGACCTCCCACGCTCAGGGACTAGAAGAAGAGACATTGTTAAAACGTCTACACTCCCCAAAGCAAACCGCAGATTTAATGCAATCCCCCCAAAAGCATCATCAGCAGTTTCCACAGCACTAGAACAAACAATCCTAAACTTTGGAGCCAAGACCCCAAGTAGCTAAGCAATCTTGAGAAAGAAAAACAAAGCTGGAGGCATCACAAGTTATATTACAAAGCCATAGTAATCAAAACAGTACAGCACTGGCATATGCACAGATCAATGCAGACTAGAAAACCCAGAGACAAACCGACAATTTTATAATCAATGAATCTTTGACAAAGGAGGCAAGAATGCGCAGTGGGAAAAAGACAGTCTCTTCAACAAATGGTGCTGGGAAAACTGGGCAGCTACACTGAAACAATGTAGCTTTCATTGAAACAATGAAACTGGACCGCTTTCTTACACCGCACACAAAAATAAATTCAAAATGAATTAAAGACCTAAATGTGAGACCTGAAACCATACAATCCTAGAAGGGAACATAGGTGGTAATTTCTCCGACATCGGCTGCAGCAATATTTTTCTAGATCTGTCTTCTGAGGCAAGGGAAACAAAGCAAAAATAAACTATTGAGACTATGTCAAAATAAAAAGCCTCTGCACAGCACAGACAACGATCAACAAAACTAAAGACAACCCATGGAATGGGAGAAGACATTTGCAAACGACAGATAAAAGGTTAGTGTCAAAAATACATAAAGAACTTCTATAACTTAACACCCCAAAAAACAAGTAATTCAATCAAAAAAGGGGCAGAAGACATGAACACTTTTCCAAAGACATCCAGATGGCCAATGGACCCATGAAAAGATGCTCACCATCATTCATCATCAGGGAAATACAAATCAAAGCCACAATGAGAACCCACCTCACACCTGTCAGAATGGCTAAAATCAAAACACAAGAAACAACAAGTGTTGGTGAGAATGTGGAGAAAAAGGAACCTTCTTGCACTGCTGATGGGGATGCAAACTGGTGCAGCCAAGTATGGAGTTTCCCCCAAAACTTAAAAATAGAACTACGGTACCATCCAGCAATCACACTACTGGGTATTTGCCCCCCAGTGACGAAAACACTGATTCAAAGGGATACGTGCACCTCGGTTCATAGCAGCGTTCTCCACAACGGCCAAATTATGGAAGCGGCCCGAGTGTTCACAGACCCATGAATGAAGAAGAAAGATGTGGAGTATGTATACGTACACAGCGCGGTGCTATTCAGCCCTAAAAGGAATGAAATCCTGCCTTCTGCAACAGCATGGATGGGGCTAGAGAGTATGATGCTAAAACAGGGAAAGGCAAATAGCGTACGATTTCACTCACGTGTGGAATTTAAGAAACGAAACAAATGGGCGAAGGGAAAAAAAGAGGGAGAGACGCAAATCAAGACACAGAGCCTTACCTACGGAGAACAAAGTGGTGGCTGCCAGAGGGGGGACTCAGAGTACGCTTGTGACGAACATGTCACTCTGCTATGTCACTCCACTGCACACCTGAAGCCAACACAACGCTGCACGTTGACTACACTGGAATTAAAATGAAAACTTGAATTTTTTTTTTTTTGCCGATGTCATTAGTGAGAACACTACCTTCCTGTTTCAATCTGCATTTTATTATTATTATTATTATTATTTTTTTTTTAACATTTATTTATTTTTGAGACAGAGAGAGACAGAGCATGAACAGGGGAGGGTCAGAGAGAGAGGGAGACACAGAATCGGAAGCAGGCTCCAGGCTCCGAGCTGTCAGCACAGAGCCCGACGCGGGGCTCGAACTCACGGACCGCGAGATCGTGACCTGAGCCGAAGTCGGACGCTCAACCGACTGAGCCACCCAGGCGCCCCTCAATCTGCATTTTCTGGACTCCCAGTGAGGTTTAGTGTATTTCACATATTTATGGACCATTTGTTTTCTGTGAAGCACCTGTGGTCATCTCCCCATTTTTCTACTGCGTCGTCTGTTTCTTGTTGATTTGCAGCTGCTCATTGTATTTTGTGGCTCTTACCTCTTTCTCTGTATATACCTTGCAATGATCTTCTCCAGGTCGACAGCTTTGCTTTGGGCTTCTGTCCCCGTACCCGCCGGCCCCTGCCCCTGGTGATCTGTGCGTCAGCCTTTCCCCTCATGGCTTCCACGTCTTTGCTTAGGACGATATTCTCCATCTGAAGATTTAAAAACAAAATTCTCTTACATTGCATCCTGATACTCTGATAGTTTTCATGGGTCTTTAATCTCTCCAGAGTTTAATTTTATGTTTGATATGAGGAGAAATTTACTTTTTTTTTTAAATATGGGGACAAATTATACTCAAACCACATACTGAATTATCAGCGCATCCTTTCTGCTGATTCAAAGTATCACAGTGATAATTCCTTATTTTCCTTCCACTGACCTTTTTGGGTATTCCTTCCCAGACAACATTTATTTTAATTTCTGCAGCTTTTTTTTTTTTTTTGAAACGTATTTTTATTCCCAGAAGGGCAAACCTTCTCTGAGAACCTTTAAAATGTTTTTTCTTAGCTATTTTTGTGCATTTACTCTTCTAAATAACTTCAGAATCAGTGTGATACTACACAGAATTTACAATTTGGAGACTACGGACTTTAAGACACTGAATCTCCACCAGAATTTAAGAGCCACTGGGACAAGTGCCCCATAGGACAGGTGGAGAGAGCACTTTGACAAGTTGGCGTTGGCAGACCTTGCTTGGCCAGGGCCAGGGGCAGGGCCAGGGCCAGGGCCAGGGCCAGGGGCAGGGCCAGGGGCAGGGCAGGAAAGAGGAGGTTTGAGGAACAGGAAGGATTCCTTCCAGAAATCCTATTTTGGTTCACGCGCCAATTCCAAAGCAAGCAGGCCTCTGCAGACAGCCCTGAGCACCAGCTGACGGAAGGTTCTGGAGCCACGCAGGTGAGTCCACACAGACGCTCACCACTCTCCTGTCTTCTCCGGGGGCGGCTCCCCAGTCCCACTGCCCCGTGCACACTTGTGGGAGACTTGCTCCCCGCCACCCCCTGGCAGGTGTGGAGGCCTCCTGGCTGCCCGACAGGAGACCACAGCACCTCAGGCACGTGGGTCTATTTTCAAGCATGGAGGTGGTGCCTTCTGCAGGGCGTGGCGGCTGCTTCTGGCCGCTTGGGGCCGGAAGGCTGTTCATGACGCAACACTCAGAATGCTGAGCTCAAGCAGAGGCACAGCCAAGTTCAAACAGCATATTCCGCCACGAAGGGCTGCACAGGACCTTCCCTTGTGCTGTGAAGTCACATCCGTGTGAACTGGACAGGACTCAGGGTTTGGGGTCACAAGGCCTGGTCAAAATCCAGGCTCAAGACCAGAGACCTCAAGAAAAGCCTGCGCCCCGACTTCTCATCTCTGAGATGGGAACGGTGTCACGGACCGCAGAAGCTGCTGCCCAGAAGGAGAAAGAGGCCACGTGAACTGCAAAGCGCTGTCTCGAGTGAGGCACCAGAGGGCCCTGGGCTTTCTCTCCGGGGCCATCGGGCAGCCCCGAGCTGCCTGTTTGACAAGGTCTGATCCGTGTGGGGAAACTAAGACACAGAGAAGCAAAGAAGTTAAATGAAGCGTCTGTATGGGGGAACTTCTAAGCCAAAGGCAGTTTTTCCGGGGGCTAGAGCATCTCCTGGACATAAGTAAATTTGTAACGAGGCAGCCGTGGAGCAGCGTATGGAGACTGGGTGCTGGAAATCGTTAGGAATGACTGGTCTCCGCGAGGGTCGTTGGAGGAGCTCAGGGATGAGCGGCCGAGACAGGGAACAGAAATAGAAAATACAACTTGAAAAACACAAATCGTTCTTGGACACCGGGAAGCTGATACCATTTTTTTCTTCTCCTCCTCCTCCTCCTCCCCCTCCTCCCTCTCCTCCCCCTCCTCCCCCTCCTCCTCCTCCTCCTCCTCCTCCTCCTTCTTCTTCTTCTTTTCCTCCTCCTCCTCCTCCTTCTTCTTCTTCTTTTCCTCCTCCTCCTCCTCCTCCTCCCCCTCCCTTTTCTTCTCCTTCTCCTTCTCCTTCTCCTTCTCCTTCTCCTTCTCCTTCTCCTTCATAAAAGCTAAGGGAGAGCCTGAGGATGTGAAACCATTGAATCAGACAGTTAGGAACGGAGGAAACGGGAAGGACACTCGGTTCACGAGGCTGAGGTAGCCTGCAGGTTCGGGGACAGTTCTGGAGAGAAAGGGGGCGGCCAGGGGCCGGACCCCACGTGGCACCTGCTGTCTGTAGAGGCTCCTGCATGCAGCCTCGCTGGGGTGGGGACCGGAACCAGGCTGTGGGGAGGGCTGTGCTGACAAGCAGAGACTTTCGAAAAGAAATACAGATTGACCAGTCTATATTCAGGTGACACCACCGGCAACAAACGGTCCACACGGAGATGTCTTCCTGGGCCTGCTTTACGGACCAGACGGCTCATCTGACTACAGGGCTGTTTGGGCAATGCTGACCTGCTGCATCTTCTCGGGACCGTTGGGCCCTCTGCGGCTTGAGCCAAACCTCAGGAAGAGCCCGTTGGGTCTGGCAGGGCCTTGGGAGCCTGGCGGCCGGTGTTTGCGCCAGCGATCTCGAGGCTCACTGTGGAACTTGCTCACCACGACCCTGGCACTCTGGTAGGCTCAGAAAATGCCGGAAGGAGGGTATCTTAGGTGTATGCAAGGGTCCCGGCAAGAGCCGCCCACAGTGCAAACCAAGAGGAGGCTGTCCCAGGCCCTGCTTTGCCGCTTTCTTGGAGCGGAACCCATCTGAACCAAGCCAGGAGACCAAGCAATCGGTCGGCTTGCCTTGGACACACGAGCCTCCGCATTACGCCCGGACACAAGCTTCCATGCCCGAGAGCCTCTTCCGGGAGCTGCAGGAGAAAGCGGTCCCCGTAACTGGGGAGCAGGGGCCCCGTCCTAACACGTACCCCCATCTCGCCAGCAATCTTGGGTGTCTGCAGTAATTCAAGGGACAGTCTGGAGTAACTAGAAACCACTTTTGGAGGAAGGCCTCTGAAACATCAAACCGAAGACATCAGCCAACAGACCTCCCTGCCTTCGCTGCTCCTGGCCAGTTAACGGAAGCTGACTGCTCAGGTAACACACCGTGAAATTCTGGCCGCAGAGGACGCCGGACGTTAATTGTGTTTCATGAAACTGCACCACAAGTGGCCAACCTGAAGAAAATAGCTCACGGTTGGGTTTTCCTTCTGTGTTTAGTCATGGAAGGGGCGTCACCGGGCCTGGGACGGGAGACACGTTCTCTGCCTGATGTTTGCCGCCTCCCCCCGCAGTGCAATGTGGTCTGTGCGTCGCAGGGGTGATCAGCGGTTCATTTTTAACCCTAACGGATGTCCACAAAGATTATTCTCTCCGTTCTGCTAAAACCCAAGCCTTAATTATCTCGGCGCCTAGAGGCCTCGGTGGTCCAGCGGCAAATACCACAGAGCTTTCTTTTTCTGAAGATGATTTTCGTTCTAAAAGGACATTTCTTCCGTGAGTGGGGTAGGCTCTTGGCCACGCTAAGTATCTCTCGGGGACAAGCGTCTGGGGGGAGCCTGTCGCCCTCAGCAGGGGTGCACCCCAACACCCGGTGTAGAGGCCGTGAACGGGAGCGGCGGGGGCAGCTGAGTTTGGGGGGCGACGGGAGAAGAGCCGGGGGACGTGGGCTCACGCTGGTTTGCTCTGTGCAGAAAGCTCAGGAGGGCAGGAGTCCAGCCGGTGTTTGCTGCAATGGAGGAAGTGATCCTGACCGTTGCTTTTTCTCCTGGAACTTTTCTAATCAGAATGGATCTTGCTGTCAGGAAGGCTAGAGGCCATCAGAAGTGAGCTATGGGGAAGGTGATTTCCTGGACAGGCAGACCGGTGGAGCCCCGTGCACTTGGACTTTTTCTTTTTTTTTTAGTCTAACAAGAATCAATATTTAAGATTATGCAATGTCCATACCAGCCCGAAGTAGCTGCCAAGCCAAGGACAAGGGCTGGATAATTTACAATGCAAGGAATCCATTCTTTTTGCGAGGGGGAAGGGAAAAATCAAGATTTAAGCTTCTTATCCTGGGCTGAACTTTTCTCCTCCATTCTTAATGGCACCAGACGTAAATAAACCATCCATTTTGTTTTGTATGAGCAGTCTACACTTGGCACACACTCGGAGGCAACGACAGGCCCGTCTGAGATCCTCGACCCCCACAGGTCTGGGCTACAACTGCCTTCACAACAGCAGCCATTTACACGTTTCTGACTCACAACCCTTTGGTCCTTTGGCCCGAGCCATGCCTGCTGTTGGGTTCTGCCCCCACGACCAGCAGAGAAAGCCCTTCTGTTGTCAGCGGCTGATGGCTCCCGGTCCCGTATTTTTAACGTGAAGATGAAATATTTATAAATGCCTCGTCAACAGCATCCCATAGCCGGGCCCTCCTGAAGCTGCAGACGTGGGCTGTGCTCACTCGCAGGACGGTGGGGGTCGCGGGCCGGGGCAGCAGGCAGCGGCACTGTGGACGGACCTGGGCCACTATTTACAGGCCGGGGCTTGTTCTCAGAAAGGCTGCCTCCGGTCCTGGGCCGGTTTCCTCTGTCTGCAGTGACTGGAGTCCCGGCCTCCACCACCCCAGGGCCGACCTTCCGGGAGCCTGGACACCGTCTATCCCAGTGGGAGGGAGCCATTACCCGCCGCCTGGAAGTGAAGGGCAGAAGACGGGGCTGGAGCCAAGAAGCAATGGGGCCGTGCACGACACTTTCCTGCCTCCCGCGGGGTGGGGGTGGCGTCGTGCTGGCTCCCGAGGGAAAGGGCTGGGGCCCGGGCGCCCCCACGTGTGCTCCCCCAACCCCAGCCGCTCTCCCACCCACTTCTCTCCCGCCTCTGCTCCTCCAGAATCGGCGTTGACGCTGACGTTATGGGCGTCTCTGCCCAGAAGGCAGGTGGCCTGCTCTTTACTTTCTGACCTCTGGCCGACAATGCACAGCTGGCTTCCTATGTGGCAAGCGTCCGTGATCTCAGGGCCGACTGTCCAGACAGCAGGACGAAGCCCCAAAGCAGGGGCTGCACGGAGGGGTGTCAGAGGTGGGGCTCTGAGGGGTGCACAGGCTCGGTCGGCCTCACGAAGGGGTGGCATTCCCGGTGACAGCGTGGGGCCGGGGGGCGTTGGGAACTGGGGACGGCCAGGGTGACCGTGCCAGGGTGACGGGCTGTGCAGCCTGGCTGCTATGCTGCAGGAGGGCTTGGTGGGAGCCAGCAGTGGGTTTCAGACAGGAGCGTGTGGCCTGTGGAGTTCGGAACAGTCTGGTCACTGTGGGGACAGGCTTGAGGGTCCAGTGTGGCAGATGGTGAGCTGGCGTGGAGCGGGGGCAGGGCAGCCAGGGAGCAGAGCCAGGAGGCCGCCGCGGGGTGGACAGACGGATGCTGCAGACACCTTGGGAGACGGAGGAGAATCCACAGCAGCTGCTCCTCATACGTCGGCTTGGGGAACCCTCTTCACGAGCCTCTGAGCGCCCCGGCAGGGGAGAGTGCCCCTCCCCTCCAACCCGCCCCCCCCCCCCCCCCACCGTGCCAGCCAGACCTCTTGGTCCAGAGATGGCGAGCAGGAAGGGCCTAGGGCCAGGAGCCAACCAGGCACAACGTGGGGAACGCGACACGGCTCTCGGGGACTCGGCTCTCCCGCCTGAGAAGCGGGGGCACTGAGACTTGCTGATGGGATGGCAGGGGTCAGTGCGCTGGGACAGAACCCCAGGTGACACACCGGGATGGGGCACGGGGGATGACACAGAGGCGGAGACGGCCTCGGTGTGCTCCCTCGTGCCACCGTGAAGCCCGGACAGGAGGACAGGGCGTCGGCTGTACGCGCGACTCCCAGCCTAATACTCTGTCCAGACATCCAGGCCGCGCTGGGCAAGTCCCACACCCCCCAGCTGCCGCTGGTTTGGAAGAAAGCAAGCGCGGGCCAAAGTAGCCCGGCCCACTCTTCTGCCCTGAACTTTCCTGCGTGCTGTGCAAAGGGCAGAAAGGAGGAAAGTCCACCTCCCTTCCCGGCGGTGCTGCTGACCGGGTAAAGGCTCAGAATGCAGGCCGTTCTCGGGCTGCTCACGGGGATGAGCTCACCGAGCAGCTCCACCCGGCCCAGCCCCCAAAGTGGGAAGCCCCCCAGCTGTCTGCCCACCTCTTGGGACTGTGAGTTTCCACGAGATGAATAACGTCTGGGCAGCGGCTTTGCACACTGTAGAGTGCTGCCCAAGTGTGACTACTATTCTCGTTTCCACACGTGAGTGATGCATGGGGCTTTCTTCGAGCACCTGGGATCGGGGCGACCACATCCTTCCTCAAAACGGGCCAGACGACACCCACACGGAACCGGCATAAACGTCTGGACATCCAAACGGGTCTGGACCCCCAGTGGGCAGTGATGCTGCCCTAGCAGATGGCAAACACTGAGAAGGAAAGGCCCCTTCTTGGGTCTCCTGTGTGCCCCCCCCCCGCCCCCCAATCAGCAAGGGCAGGACAGGAACGCACAGCCGTGGACCATAAATCTCCAGGTCTCCGAGAGGACAGTGAGAGGGCCAAGCCACTGGCACTAACGGTGACACGCTGACGCGGTGGCATTGATCATCACTGAGACACAACTGCGGGCCATCCGCGGGGAGACACAAAACGAGCCGAGCAGCGGGGGAGGACACGCATCCCTGGTGGGCCTGGCTCCGGGGGACGGCCGGCGCTCGTAACCGCCGCAACGATGATGAACACGTATTGATTTCTGGAGTGCCTCTCCGGAGCCCCAGAGCACTTCGTGCACTTATTGGAAAGTGCCTGAAACCAAATTGAAGACAGGCCCAATGAGGAGAATCAATCCAAACGCTAAGGGCATCTGAGGGCTTTGGAGCAAATGGGGGGAGAGAGAACAGGTACTCCAAATGCTCAGGAAGACACTTTGCCCCACGCTGTTCAACAGCCTGAAACTGAAACGCGGAGTTTGGCTTCTGCACACGGGTGGGGGGCGCGCCTGGCTTGCAGGGAGGGACCTCGGCGTGGCGTGCGGATTCGTGTGCACGAAAGGGTGCTCTGGGGCCCGTGGGGGGCTCTCCTCTACACCTAGGCCCTTGGAAAACAAAACCATTTTCTAAAAACTTTCTACCTGGAAACCACTTCGAGCTTCCAGGGAAGCTGGCAGAATGGAGAACACCCCAAGACCTAGGCCCAGGTGGCTGTGCTAAGAGCATTGTTACTGCCCGCCCCCCCCCCCCCCCCCCCCGCCCCCTGCCCCCCGCCGGCCAACGTAGATTTTTTCTGAACCGCTTGGGAGCAAGGTGAGCACATCATGGCTGTTCACCCCCAAATACTCGAGCGTGTGCTTCTCAAGGGTCGGAGCGCTCCTCCCGTGGATTTGGCAGTCAGCAGCCTCAGCAAGTGGGATTCTGATACGCGTTTCAATCGACCACTCGTCCTCCATTCTGTCACCTGGCCCAACAGCACTGACTGGCACACCTTCCCCCTGCTACAGGTCTGGTCTGGGAGCAGCACTGCCCCTGGTTGTCCTGTGCCTTAGTTTCTTCTCATGTGAACATCCCCACAGTCTTCTCTGACATGTTTTGGAGAAAAATCCAGGTTTCCACAGCAGCTTTCGGCCCAAGATGCAGCTGGACTGAAAGAAACTGATTCCATCTCCCACAGACACAGGGACCAGACCCAGCTTCGGCCCTCGCTGTGACCACACTGCTTTCATAACCAACGGACCACACCATCTAGCACCGAAGGGATAAGGCCTGTGGCCACCCATTTGAAGGTGCCCCCAAAGTGGAGGCGGGGAGGGCAGAGGGTACATGCCTCTCCGGAGGGGCTCTTTTTGGCCACCAGCCCCTTGGCTCACCGACTCATAATACAGTGTTCCCTTGGGGCGTGCAGGTGTCTGTGGGGCCCACGGACCGCTGTCTGGGCCAGGGCTCAGTGGACCAGCTCCCGGCTGGGCCGCACACCCAGAATCACTGAGAAGCAGGGACGCTGAAGAGCCCGTTTCACATTCGGCCGAGAGTGAACTTAACCAAGACTGACACTAAAAGTGACCTCGCTCCCTTCTTGGGATCATCTGCCCCAAGAGCCCAGCAGCCCATAAACACAGAACCTGGTGAGGCCCAAGGGAGTCCAGGCGAGCAGAGCAGCCTCTGGAAACAGTTGCCTTTTTTTCCCACCTTTGATAACAAGAGAGACGGGGGATCGGAAAGAGAAACGAGGCGGGGCCTGTAGACGACACGGGGTCAGGAAACAAGACCAGAAAGTCTGGCTGGCACGGCTCCCGCCTGCCACCTCTGGCTGGGCTGACCCGGCACACCAGACACCCTGCCAAGGACCCTGTGCTGACACGGGAACAGTGCCCTCCCGGCCAGTCAGACGGGAACAGCACCCTCCCGGCCGGTCAGCCTCCGTCCCCAGAGGAAGGGAAGGGCGCCCGTGACTGTGCAGACAGCAGAGGCTCAGGAGAGCCGCCTGCCTCCGCACGCCCCATCTCGGCCTTTCTCAAGCCATGCAGCAGGACCAGGTCCCCCTGCCAGAGCTGCTCTCAACAGCCTCCTTCCGGGCTCTGCAGCAACGCTTCGGCAAAGGCCCTCGGAAGACGCATTGCTATTCGATTCTCAACAGTTCCCTTAAGAAGAAAAGGGATGACCTGGGTGGTTCGGTCGGTTGAGCGTCCGACTTCTCCTCAGGTCAGAGCCTGCTTTGGATTCTCTGTGTCCTTCTCCCTTCTCCTCCCCTGCTCGTGTGCTCTCTCTCAAAAATAATGTAAACGTTGAAAGAAGAAGAGAAGGAAGGGAAGCCACAGGGAGGAGATGGGGGCAGGCACTTGAAAGGGGGGGGGGTCAGTGGAGAGAGAGACAAGAACGAGCAAGCTGCCGGTCTGCACAAAATGAGCACAGGCCTTGTTCCCCAAAACGCCCCCCGCTGGTGCCCCGGTGAGAGACCCCACGGGAGAAGGGGCTTCGGTGGTTCCTCTGCAGAATCGAACTTTCAGAAGGTGACAGTGCTTGCATTCTGAGCCTCGTATAGGGAGGAGGCTCCCTTTGGGAGTGACCCCTGTCGTGAACATTCTGTGACACAGTCCGGCAGGGTGGAGCAGTGGGTAAGAAGATCAACGACGTCAAAGAGCCGCCAGGTCCTGAAAAGATCAACGAGGCTGAGACACTCTTGGTGTGACAGACGGTTTCCCCGAGTGCCACAGCAGTCTTCCCAGGATCCTCTGCAGGGTCACTCGGCCCTGACCACACCGAGTGGCGGGGTCCACATCCCCTCTCTTGAAACGAGCCACCCTGTGACTCACTTTGACCCAAAACAGGGCGTGGTGGATGTGAGGTCATGTGAGCTTGGGGAGCCTCACGTCTAGGCAGCCTTTGTCCTTGTCCTTCTGACACAGGGGCCTAAGGCCAGCGGGGGAGGATGCCTTCTGGAGTAGTGGGGGGTGGTTGGGTGGGAGAGAACAGAGGTGCCAGCTGAGCAGCAAACACTGGGCATGTGAATCAGGCTCTCCGGGCCATCGCGCCCTACGGAGCCTGAAGCTGAGCACACCATGGGCGTAAGAACAGCCTGGCCAAGCCACAGAAACACGAGAAACAAGTCATTGTTGATTTAAGTGTTTGGGTCGATTGCTGGGCAGGAAGAAATAGCTGAAATGGAAATGGGCGTCTGGACGGCGGGGAGGACGCAGAGCACGGGCCCGGTTTTGGGGAGAACGCAGAGCACGGAGATGGCTTCGGGGAAAACGCAGAGCAGAGGCCCGGTTTCTGGGAGAACGACCCGTGCCAGGGGCAGGAGGACGAGGGGCAGGACTGTCACCAGCAGCTAACTTGGAACACGGAAGACATGCCTGAACCTGTGCACATGGCTGAGACATACTTCTAGGCAGACTGTTGAGAGTGCCTGTTAGGGCCCCACGATGACGCAGGACGACATGGAAGAGAGAGGCAGGAGCTAAAACAAACCCAACAAAAAACCCCAAACTGGCATCTTCAAGCAGAATTGACAGGATATATGCAGATCAGAATTACCCACCTGGTTCCAAAAGGAAAGCTGTTCACATTTCCCGCTTCAACAGTCAGCAAAATATTCAGGAAGGAACAAATGGACTCAGAGTAAAGACTGAATCAAGGGACTCTAAGGCCTCAGAAAGATATGAAGCAGTGCCTTATAGACTTTCTCAACAAGAGAAAAGGGGCTTCCAAGAATCTGTGGGGCACTGGTTCATCGAAGCCTGACATATCCAAAGTAGGGACAGGTTTGTCTTGAAAAGAGTTATGGTGATAGTTGTTGGGGGGCATAGAGGAGATTCCAACAAGATTCATAGGAGACCTAAAACATTTTTAAGAGAATTGCATCAGTAAGAGCACTACCAGCTTGGACTAAAAAAAAAAAAAAAAAAAAAAGATCAAGATCATTGAAAATGAAAAGATGCTTCTGGGACCCCAGCTTTCTTTTTCAAAAAAAAAAAAAAAACCTTTATTAAATCTTTTACTTATTTTTGAGAGAGAGAAACAGAGTGAGAACAGGGGAGGAACAGACAGACAGGGAGACACAGAATCTGAAGCAGGCTCCAGGCTCCAAGCTGTCAGCACAGAACCCCATGTGGAACTCAAACTCATGAACCATGAGATCATGACCTGAACGAAGTCGGATGCTTCACCAACTGAGCCACCCAGGCGCGTGGGACTCCAGCTTTCTGTGAGCAAGAATCAGACACAGAAACTTATTGACCTTTAAACATGGGCCCTTTCTGGTGGGAAAGAAAGGACCTTGAGAGAGCAGAATGAGAGAACAGTGGACAGAACAATGCATCAGGAAATCCTTTCTGGGAACAGAACTGGGCCTTAATCAGAGTATCTCTTGGCTCTGGAGTGGGGGCTCGGGCAGCCTGGTCCATCTGGATTTCAGAACTGGTAGGCACCAGGGACTTGCACGTGCCTTATGCTCCTCCTCTGTTTGATGGGAGCAGCTGGCCCTGTGTTTTTCTAGGTCCTGTTTGTGGGGTAACTTGGTTCGTTGGTTTAGAGGACACACACCAGAGGAGGGGTGTGTATGTGTGTGTGTGTGTGTGTGTGTGTGTGTCCAGATGGATGATCCTGATGTAGATCATGAGAACCTGGCCTGGGAGTCTGAGGCCCTAACAGGGATGAGAGTTTCGGGCATCCTGAGATGGGAGAAAGAATATGGCGCATGTAGGGAGAAAACTGTGGGCAGATTGTGGAATGTGACAGATTGCTTCGTGGCCACAAATTCCTTTGTCACAGAAGGCAGGGTCCTTTGCAGTGAAATTTCGCCACGTCTACCCCACATTTCTCAAGTGGATGAAATCGGCTGGCCGAGTGATTCCATCTTGCTCAAGAGAACGTGGCAGAAGTGATGCTGTGTAGATTCAGAGCCCAGGACTCACATGGTCTTGGGACTTGTGCCTTTGCCCCCTTGGAATACTGTCCTGCAAGCAGGAAGCTTGTCTAACCCTAAAGAGGCCATGTGACGGAGATCATGTGCTGAACATGTGAGGCTGCAACCATGTTCCAGGCCTGCTGACCCTCCAGCTAACGGCAGCCCTGTGATGGGCCCAGATGGAAGCAGAAGCCATTCCGTGGGAGAGTGAAATAATCACTGTTGTTTTCAGCTACTAATTTTGGGGCAATTTGCTATGCACTGACAGAAAATTATACTATCTCGCATGACTGATCAAGACACAAACAAAAAAGCAAACACGAGACACTAACATCAGGGATGGGGAAAAAAAGACTTTGCACATCGAGGGGTTACTAAAGGGCTGTTGTGAACCTCATTGTGCCCGAGATTTAACAACTTAGAGGAGATAGATAAATTCCATGAGCTATATAAAAATATAACTGGCACAAAATAACAGAAAACGTAAACAGCCCTCCATCAGTTTTTAAAATTGCATCTATAAATAATGGCCTTTTCATACAGAAAACTCCAGGCTCAAAGAGCTTCACTGGTAAATTCTACCCAATATCTCAGAAAGAAACAAGACCGATGTTACCGCACTCTTTCAGAGAAGAGAGGAAGAGGCATCACTTCCCAACACGCCCCGTGAGTCCAGCATTAAGCCCAACACCAAACTTTGGTGATAATGAAAGAAAGGAAAATGATAGGCCAATATTTTTTCTTCAACAGAGATACAAAAATTCATCACAAAATAACAGTGAATTACGTCCAGCAGTATGTCATAACCAAGTGAGTGCACTCAGAATACAAAGTTAATATCTGAAGATTAATTGTAATTCACTACTTAGAGTAAGAAAACCAACCATATAATCATCCTAACAGGGGCAGAGAAAGTATTTGATAAGATTCAACTCATTCAACGCACTCATTGGGAAAACTCTCAGCAAGCCAGGAACAGAAGGAGGCAACCTCCATGAGGTAAGAGGCACCCTGAGAAGGCTGTGCTTAGCAAGCGCCATGCTCGAAGGCCAGAAGTGGAATGATCTTCCCCAAAGAAAAGGAACATGCCAAGGACGGCCACTCTTTCCACTTCTATTCCACAGCAAGTGGAGGTGATAACCAGCGAGATAAGGCAAGAAAAAGAAATGAGATGTATAAAAATGGGAGTGGAAAAAGTAAAACTCTTTTCTCCTCACAGGTGATATGATTCTATGGGGAGAAAATCCTGATCTAAAGGAAAACTACTAAAAACTAGGTAAATTTTTCGAGGTTGTGAGGTTCAAGAACAAAACTAAAAAGGTTAACGAGTCAAGGTCGCAAACGAAAAGGAAGTGTAAGAAATTGTCACGGGTTGGAGGAGACCAAGGAGGTGTGACAAGCGAACGACTGGATCCTGGAACAGAACAACGTTGGTGGAGAAACCGGAGTGAAGCCATAGCTAATGGTATTTACCAGTTAATTTCTTAGTTGAGACCACTGTACGGCTGGAAGCTGAGTAACATTCCGTTGTGTGGATGAATCACTATTTTGTTTATCCCTTCACCCGTCACTGGACATCTGAGGTTGCTTCCAAGTTTTGGCTATTGTGAATAACGCTGCTGTGAACATTGGTACACAGATACCTGTTTCAAGAAAAGTTCTGTCTCTTGACTGGGGTGTTAGTCACACAGGTATGTGTTTTCAAAGTTCACTGAATGACACACTGAAAGCCTGTGAACTAACCTAGTTCTGTCAAACCCTACCACTGCAGGCCTCAGGGATGGTCTTGTACTCCCTCTGTACCGCTGCCCTCCCCCACTCCTGACATGCACCTGCTGGCCTGCACCTTGGAGGCTTGGGAGGAAAGCTATAGCCTTGAGCGGGGGGGGGGGGGGGACTTGCTCGAACACATCACTCAACCCACCCTCCGCGAGTCACTTGCGCGAGGGGAATAGCTGGCCTTCCCAGGAGACCCCGCTGGTTGGCCCTGTGCACCTCACAGGACTCAGGCCTTGGTCTAGTCCGCCCCGGGCGCTTCACTCTTTGCATCCAAGCCCCTGGACGCAGCCTGCGTCACCTAGGGTGGCTGTGCCTGCATTCAGTGGGAAGTGGCCTGTGCTCCTGGGCCGTCCCCACCCAGGGTTCCCCACACAGAGAGCAGCAGGCTTCTGAGCGTTTCGGGGAAGGCTCTATTTTTTTTTTCTTCCGACAAATAAACAATAGAATTGAAATGGTTTATGGCCTTCTCACTTTCCTGGAAGAAAGTTCTGTGTTGCATTAATAAAGAGAAACAGTAGGAATCACGGCAAAAATAACAAACACGCACTCTGCTGGAAAGGAGGTGCCGAAGCTTTCTCTAGGGGCCCTCTGCTACTCCTGAGCTGGTTCTTCCCCAAAATAAGTTCGATCTGTCCTCAAAAATAATTAAAGGGCTTACATTTCCACGGGGACAAATGGAACAGTGCAAACTCGGAAGGTGAGTGCCCTCTCCCAGCGCACAGCGCCTACCTGCTGGGGTGCCTCGCTTGGCAAACCGGGACCGTGCGGTCTCCTGCTCAGCCGTTCCACATGCTGGGAATGGGATCCACGGCGCATCCCCAGTGTGCTGGTAGCGGGTGTGGGCGAGTCCCGCCAGGCAGGCCCCTAGAGGCCCAGGAAGGGCAGCAGAACCCCTAACCTGAACCCCCCGGGGCTTCCCAGGCTGGCCTGTGTCCCTCGTGCTGCTGGAGGGGAGCTCTGCCCTGAGCGAGAATGGCTGCTGAGCCTGCAGCTCAGAACAGAAGCCGCCCGCCCCAAGAGCACCTTGAACCCAGCAAAGTCCACACCCAGGCAGGTCACAGACGACGGTAGCGTTTGGAACAGGTTACCCTTCCTGCAGGGCCTGACAGGTGGTTTCCAAAGGTCACAGAATCTGTAGAGGCTTCCTGACTGCACATCGTTTGGCCACCTTCCACCTACTCCCATCCCTCTGGGTCTCTCTGCCCGAGGTCAAGGGTCGGGGCCGCTCTCCACCCTAGGTCTAGTTGGGAGGACCTCTCACACACCCACTAGCGTGGACTGGCCCTGGGTGGCTGCGGTGGCCCCAGGCTGCCCTGAAGTCTTTCAGCCACTTGCTAACGTCCCAGTGGTTTCTCAAAGCTCCCTTCTTTTTCTCCCCCATAAACTTATCTTTAGGAATGGCTGTTTGAGTTACAAAGCACACAACCTGTCATCGGTTAATTCCTGCAACAATATACCGGCATTTGGATGGGTAGACCAGTAAACGTTAAAACCTACACAAAAATATTACCATCGACAACATCAAAATGTCATCAATCCCAACAGCATCGGCTATCTGGTGAACTGCAGCCACATTAGGGTTTAATTCAGAAATAGCCCCACGCGCGCAAAACATCCAAAGGAAGGCCTTTTCAGTTAAAAATAAAAGTAAAACGACTCAATGTAAACGTGGGTTGTATTAATGCAGCGAGCCCAGAGAACCTTTCCTGAGGTTGCGAAAAAGAACATATGGTGCCCATTTAAAATTCACCAATTACACAGAAGAGGTCAGGGATGAAACCATTTACCGAAGTCAGAAACCTGGTAAGCTGGGGGGTGGGGCCACAGGCAGGTTCCCCGGGGCCTTCTCCGCCACGCCGGCCGCACCGGGCACGAAGCAAGGCCAGCCAGACCCACGTCCCCGCCGAGGCTGCTGCCGCCTCAGGGGAGGACGCCTGGCACAGTGGGCTCGCCGGACGGGAGTGTCTCACCCTCTGTGGCTGATGGCACTACTCTGCTGGTGGCCGATGCGGTCTGCGTTTCCCCCACTTTTCTTGCTGGCTTATTTAGCGGGTGGGAAACGGCAAGATGTACTTACTTCTAAGCTGGTTTTATTTTGTCACCCCCATCTTTAGGGGTTGTTCCTTAAAATAAATCACCCAAAGACCTTGGGAGCTGTCTGGTTTTCAGAGAATCTGCTCCCTCCTCAGTCCCCTTCCAGGGCTGGTGACCGTCGGGCACGTATGTAGCTTGCAGTCAACACACCTCTTAACAAACACAGGGAAGATATTGCTACTGCCTCGGGAAAGAGGTCAGGAAACACCGGGGTTTAAGAAAATCTGTAAAAAGATTATCAAGCAAATCATTTCCAGACACCATTTCGGTTTAGAGGCTCCTGGTAAAGGAGAGGGACCACTGACCAAGCAAGGGACACCCTCCGAGACCAACACCCAAAGATGGTGACACTCAGCTCAGCTCACCAGATACAATAGCAGTGACTCTAAAAATAAAAATATTTGGGGGGAAGCACATTAAGCCTTGCACTTAAACTGAAACTTGATCAGAATGTTTGAGCTTACATTTTTTTCATGTGCTAAATTAAAAACGAGGGGCGCCGGGGGGGCTCAGTAGATAAAGCATCTGACTCTTGATTTTGGCTCAGGTCATTATCTCACGGTTCGCGGGATCAAGCCCCACCTTGGGCTTTGCACTGACAGCACGGGGCCTGCTCGGGGTTCTCGCTCTCTGACCCTCCCCTACTTGCGTATGCACATACTCTCTTAAAATAAATAAACATTAAAAAAAAACCTGAACATTTTCTCATGGGGAATTTCAAACATCTATAAACAGAATACCACAATGAGCCCCATACACCTATGATCCGGCTTCCACATCCTGCCACCCCACCAGCCTTGCTTCACTTATGTCCCTTCCCCGCCCCCCCCCCCCCCCCCAGTCACTTCCCTTTCAGGTAAAATTTACATACTCTGAAACACACAAATCTTAACTGTACATGGTTGACAAATGACACATTCATTCACTTACATCGCCACGAAAACAAAGATCTTTCATCACCCCATGAAGCTCCCTCCTGCCCCTTCCCAGTTGACCCACCCCCCCAGGAAACCAGCCTTCTGAAATTTTCAACATGGATTGGGTCTGCATCATCTAAATGACAGCGTGTGTATTCTTCTGTTGCCCTCTTGCTACTTGCACATATAGATGGTTCATTTTTATTGCTGAGTAGTGGTCTGTTGAATGGATACCCTACAAATTTATCCTTCCTTTCATCCATTCTTCTGTTGGCTGCCATTTAGGTTGTCTCCAGTTTAAAAACAAATTGTTTTAACGTTTATTTATTTTTGAAGGCGAGACCGCGTGTGAGCGGGGGAGGGGCAGAGAGAGGGAGACGCAGAATCCGAAATGGGCTCCAGGCTCTGAGCTGTCGGCAAAGAGCCCGACGTGGGGCTCAACTCATGAACTGCAAGACCATGACCCAAGCTGAATTTGGCTGCTTAACCAACTGAGCCACCCAGGCACACCCTGTTTCCAATTTTTTAATTATTATGAATATGACTGCTAAAATCTCCCGGCATTATTTTTCTGTTTTTGTTTTGTTTTGTTTTGTTTTTTCAGATTGTTCTTTCTCCTTAGACTCTTTGCATTTCTAAATGCAATTCAAAAAATAGTCAACTTCTACAAAAGCCCTCTGGGATTATAATTCCTGCTGGGATTGCTTTGAAATTTTAGATCAGTTTTCGGAGCACTGACATCTTAACGATATGAATTTTCCAATCCATAAACAAAGGATGTTCATTTAGGCCCTCACTCTCATTAAGAAACATTTTATAGCTCTCAGAATAGAGGTCTTGCACACTATTCATTCAGTCTACTTCTAAGTATTTTGTTTTTTAATGTCGTTATAAAATGTATTACTTTTGACTTTTCCAGTTGTTTCCACTTGTTTGCTGATAATATTAGAGATGCCATTGATTTTTTGTATGTTGGCCTTACATCCATGACCTTGCTAAATTCACATTATTTTGATAGTTTCTACTTGTTGGTTCATTAGGATTTCATAAGTGTACATTCAAGCTACCTGCAAATTAGAGACTTTTCCTTCCTTTCCATCGCGACGAGTTTCGCTATCCTCGTTTCACTGCACAGGCTAGAGGTTAAGATAAACGCTGAACAGAAATACAGCAGATATACTGCCTTGCTTGTCATCTTGGGGGAAAAACCTGTAACATTTCACCTTTAAGTAGTTAGCTATGCACTCTTCAAAGATGCTTTTCATCAGAATGAGAATGTTCCTTTTTATTCCTACCTTGCAGAGTTGTTTTAATGAATGCTGAATTTTTTCAAATGATCTTCTGCATCTATTGAGATGATCTTTATTTCTTCCTTTATTTTGTCAATATGGCAAATTATATCAATTTTCGGCACTGAACCAACCTTGCATTCTGGGGATGTTTGTTATTGCTTGGTTTTCACCAGGTGATATTTTGTGAAAAAAATTTTTTGTGTCTATGTTCACGAAAGATTTTGGTTTACGAATATTTTTCTTGTAACATCTTTGTCAGGTTTTAGCACAAGAATTATTACTATTCCAAATCTGCTCTATTAAAATTTTCACTACATGTGAGTTAAATGTAAAGAGAGCCAAAACGGTGTGTACACACGTGCGCGCGTACACACACACACACACACACACACACACTCGCCATGGGAAGATCGCTCCAGCAGTCAGCAGTGCTGCGGAGAGGCAGGTGACAGGGAGCCATTCAGGAGTGTGACGGACTGGGGCAAGTCTGCAGGGTTCTGGCTCACAGTCTGCAAGGAGCCTCACTCTCTCCTGTTCTGGGCTCCTGAGAGAGCTGTGCTTTGCTTGCCCTTCTGACACCTGCCACGTGGGCCCTTAAAGCCGAGGCTGCAGAAGCAGACCCCACTGGAACCCGCTCTCTAAACAACAGAGCAGAATCAATCAGGGACTGAAATTTGGGTGACTTCCTCGCATGACTTCCTTGCACAACAGCTTAACGTATTTCTGTAGGAGGCAACGTAGGTGGGTTCCATACTCTTGTCTAATGTTTCAGTGTGGAATAAAAGCCCAAGGCCAATTTTTTCAAGTACTTGAGTCTCTCGGTTGAACCATGGTTATCAAGTCCACATGGGCAGACCCAGTCCTTGGAAGGACATCGGGGTCATTCATTCTGGAGGTCAAGGGCATCTTTGGAGACATGTAGATTTCATCACCTGCTGAAACCACTCCCTGCTCTATCTCTGCACCACTCTGTGATCTGAAGTGGTCTCACTTTCCTCTTAGGATAGTCTCCACTAGAATTAAACCCCACCGGGGCGGCAATACACCTGTCCCACCCAGTTAACATCCTGAGAGCCCAGAACAGTCTTCAGCACGTGGCAGACACTCAAACCTTTGCTGGAAGAATGAATTAATTAACCGGTGTATAAGGCAGCAATTGTGTTTTGTAGATTGTAGGTCCCTTTGAAAAGTGCCCAGTTCAATTCCTTTGGAGAAAACTTGAGACTTCAGTGACAAAAGGCCTGATTTGAGCTCCCCCTCTGCTGCTACAACCCACAGGTCTTGGCAAGTTTTAAATCCAAGCCTCAGTTTCCCTGTTGTGAACGGGTGGAAGGGTCCTCACCTTGCATGGCTGGCACGGCTCTGTGCAGATGCGAGGTGTAGCTGGGATTTTAATGCAGAGGAAACAACTGTCCAGCAAGATAACATGGCTGGCCCAGGACCCTGTGGTCCGTACAGAAGGTTGCTTGCTGGGATCCAGGTAGGACTTTTGTTATTTGGTGTCTTTTGTTTTGTTTTTGGGTTTTTTTTTTTTTTTTTTTTGTATTGGAAATTATCACATGGTTAGACTTGCATTTTTAAATTGCTTCACTATAGAAGTTTCAATATGAGCTATCTAGGAGGGAAAGGAAACCTTTTTTCTTTTGAAGCACCAGTTAGTTGGTGTTAAAAACTTCCTCATAAAAGGACTTGCAACACAAGAGTCCAAAAGTTGACAGGATTGGGAAGCTTTCTTCTACTTTAATGCTGAAACTCAGGTCACAATGAATTTCTTCTCAAGCGTGGAGTTTTCTTTGCTCAAGGTTTACAAGACTTTGTAGGAAGAACATTGTATGTGCTCATCAAAAATAGAAGGTAGCTGATGGGAGTGGACACGTTCAGCGTGAATATTTGTACAGGGGTCGGCGGCTTTTAAATTTGCATCTTGATCTAAATGTATCTGCTGATTTCCCATCTGCTAATATTTCCCCATCTGCTAAATACCTGCTACCAGGGGAAGCGGATGCCTTTGTCATTCCTCTGCTTAACCTCCACGTCCCCTTCACCTGAACTTGGAAACAGCACCAGCGTCCCTACGGGCACACACACAGATGCACGCACGAACCTGCGCTCTAACCATGGACAACGCCCAGCCCGGGGAGCCCCAATGGAGAGAACGCAGTCAAGGCCGGGATCTGCGTCCCCAAGGCCACGCTGGGTGTTGGCCTCCGCCTCTGCGGAGCTCAGAGCTTAGGAAGCACTGTCTGCTCCGGGACACGAGGCCAGCCCTAGAGAAAAGGTGTGTCTGTCTAATATCCGCTACAAACAACACAGCCGAGAAGGCAAAGATATCACACCACGGGTTGCAGGTGAGAAAAGAGGCGTCTGCGAACACAGCTGTGGCGGCGAGAAGCCAGCAGGCATCTCGTGCAGTTGAGACCCTCCCTTCCCAGGGCCAGAATGTTCTGGATGTGGCTTTGGTGCCCAGGAAAGGGCTGGAGCCTCAGCACAAGGGGCACTGTCTGCACCCCCAGTGCCTACACCATCTTCAGGACTGGTGCGGGGCGGGGGGGGGGGGGGGCTGGTGTTGTGTGGACCACGTTGTGTGGACATGTGGCACCCTGGGGCTTGCGCCCTCACACACACTGCCTCTCTCCCGGAGCGACGTGGGTGAGCTCCTGAGCTTGCCTCGTCTGTGTCTATCATTCACGCCACAATAGGATTCCCTTTGTTTGCTTTTAAACCCTAAGAAGCCAGAGAGCTCCAGCTGCCCAGCTCGGGGGTCCCCGAGAAGGGTCTGACGGAGAAGGTAGCTCTCTGGTGCGGCCGCTGCCCCCCCTCCCCGGGTGGACCAGCACTCCAGCGTCCAGACATCACAACCGACACCAGGGACGGAGAATGAAATGGCCCCAAAGAGCCAGAGTTCCGTTTTGTGCTTAAAATCAAGTCCGTCCCATGAGGTGCCAGCTGTGTAGACACTTGATTGATGGTGGCAAATAATGGTTCTCGGTTTTGCTGGGAGCCTGCCTTCGTCGGAAGCCAGAGATGAATAAAATATACGCGAGCACATCAAATATAGTGCAAGGACAACATATACAAACAGTACATTAAGCATTATGGGAGACAGTAAAGACCTGGAAAAACAGATCTGAGTTGGCAGATGGGCTCCAGTTCCGGGTCTGTCTGCGCAAACGGGGAACCGCGCAGCGGACTTCTCCTCGTGGCCCTCCAGTTCCGGGAACAGGTCATTAGGTGGAAAATCCCAACACGTTAATTCCGCCACCCCTCCCTCGCTGACTTCCCGGCTCCCGTGGAGGGGCTCGGCCACCGCAGCCCCTGCTCGCCAGGCCCTGGGCTTCCCTCCACGCCGAGTGCAGTGTCGACAAAAATGCTACACTGACATTTCTCTCTTGCTCTCAATTACATGTAGGCTTCTCACTGCCAGTATAAAATACATATTGTGCTCCGGCGAGACCCACTGTACTGGGGTCAGCGGGAACTCATTGTCCTTTTTGCTTCAGAACAAGACAATACTGACATCTGTAAGATTCGTTGTAAATAATCTGAGCGCTCCAGGCACAGAGCGGTGGGCAGGAGCGGGGAGAAGAAAGCCAAGAGGGAGGTGCGGACAGAGAGAGACAGGGATGCCGCCGCTGACTGGATTCCAAGCCACTGGGAACCCTGGGGTGTCTGGGGGAGGCGGCACTCGAAGGCCTGCATCATTTAGGAGGAAGACGAGCACCTGGCGGATAGCTGCACGACGACATTGGCCGAGACGCCTACCGCGGACAGCCTCCGCTACCAACGCGGATTCATCCCGAACAGTGTCACAGCGCGGGGACCTGGACAGGGCTCGTTGTCGTGTCCGTCCTCCAGCAGGGCCACGGGCCGAGAGCCACGCGTGGCCTCCAATTCTGACGGGGGCGGCAGGAGCGCGGGATGCCGACGAGCTTCCGTGGAGTCACCGGGCGGACGGTTCACGTCGATAGGCTCGAATGGGGTGCGTCGGCCCACACAAAGACCCGGACGCCCCAGGGCCGAGCCGGCGCGGGCCCCACCGCAGAACCGCCTGCCCTTTAAGGCGGTGTGTGAGAAAACCAAAAGCGTGTTTGGTAACCAGACAGCAGCTGTTCTCCAAAGGAGAGCTTTCCCGTGGAAGAGAAGTTTGGCTGCAGGCAGGGTGCTGCGTCGGGATGACAAAGGGCTACAGAGGAGGAAGACACTCCAGCGGAGCTTCCCGACAGGCCTGGAGCCCACGCGTCTGCCCGCGTCAGAGGTGCACCTGTGCCCCCGAGGGGCCACACGCACGCGTGGGCCCGAGTGCGCGCCTGTACATGCGTGCGTGTCCCAGGCGGCGCCCCGGGGCTGTGGTTTGGGAGCCCGTGGGTAGAGCCGACGGCGGGCTGTCTGCTCAGGCGATCGGCGGCGGCCAGCCAGGCTTCTCCGGGTGTGAGGGGACCGAGGTGCGTCCCAGAGTCACGGGCGGGCCTGACGGCGCCGCGGCCTGGCCATGAATTCACCCGCACTCGGGACTTCTGACCTTCAAGACGAGCGCTCTTCAGCCTGCGCCTTTTCCCTTTGGTCCCATCCAGAAAAGTGAGCATGTGATTCCAATTTGAAATTAAAAGTCATGTCTGAATAACAGAACTGCATTCTCATTTCCTAATACCCTGGTTTTTACTACTTTGCATTCAACTGTGAAAAGTCTTTTAAAACTCGGAACAGCAGTAAAACTTGAATGAATTTTTGACCCATTATTGCATAGCGGGTGTGCCTTCCAAGTAGGAGAGACTGCCAAGTTCTCCCCACCTAATATTTCCACTTTAATTGTGCCACTTGAGAAATTTACGTGCCTCAAAATATGGCATGAATCTTAGGCTTATTGCAGTATCATTAGCAGCAACATTTAAGCAACATCTGTGTGCTATAGAACTAATTGAAGTAGCAGAAGTGGCAGCTGTAAATCCACAGGAAGATGGCAGTTTGTACCCAGCACTGCTGAGTTAGCTGCTAACTGTCAGCCTGTTCCCGCAATCTGGTCTCGAGCACCACGGCACAGGCACACAGTGTCCAAAAAAATACAGCGGGTAGGCTAATGATCCCATTAACCACTTTGCTGCACGGATTTGGCTGTTTTTCCCGTTTCCTTGTTGAATTTCATTATAAATTTCTCCATTCCTGTAAAAAGTCCAGCGTGAGACGTGTCTGACTTTAAACTACTTACCTGAGCCGGGAAACGCTTGTCTGGCCAGACCGAACCGAGGATTGATTTTTTTGTTATTTAATAATTTTGCTCCCCTCACTCCTTTCGATTGCTTAAACATTTTTATCACATGCGTCTCTGTAAAAAATAACTTTAAAATCCCTAGTAATGTTGATATTTAAAGCAATGGCATTTTCTTCCCACGGACATAACATTTTCAATAATCAATACAAGATGGCAACCATAATTTATTAGCAGTAGGGGGAGGAGGGTGGGGGCAAGCGCTTGCCTGGTGTAAAGGGATCGGGCTGTCCGAGAGACTGGAGGGTCTGGTCTGTCTGTTGACTCACCAGGTTGACATGCCAGGGCCGATGACTGACAGGCCGGCCGCATGCTGGTTCAGACCCAAAAGGCATCGACTGTTTTCCTTTCTTCGATATTAAGAAAAACGATACCGAGTCTTCCCTATAGAGAGTGAGCTAAGCTGGGAGTGAGGAATTACCAAGATGCCTCTTTCTGCAGAGGAAACAAGGGTGTCGGAGCCACTGTCTGTATTCAGGATATTTCCTCCATCAAGCACAACTGGAAAAAATATTTCTGACACCTCTCACCAAACCCAGCCCCGTCTTGCTTTTAACTCTGGGTTTGCTTGTTTCTGTCTCGGCGGCTTGTGGATGGCTCTCCCTCGGTGCCTGGCCCTTAGACAGTGATGTAACTGGTATCTCTCGAAGCACTCGCGAGTGTTGGATATACACAAAAGAAGATCTCCTTCAATATACGATGACTGGTGTGTTTGCCAACAACCCGCTTCATTAGAAAATTGGCACGTCCGGCCAGCTGCCATGTGACACGCCGTTAACTGTGGACATTTGCTGTCTTAATACTCAAGTACTCAGGGACTCGACTGATAAGGGAGAAAGTGTTTGGAATCTGCTGAACCCCACGCTTAGGGTGCCACGCCACCTCACGGTATTGAAAATCAATAGCCACGTGACTGCGGGAAGGTCAGAGGTGCCCAGAATTAACTTCCTAGTACTAAATTACTATCCCTTGTTTCTTGGCTTATTTTCTAACAATAACACGTTTTAAGGGGGCCTGGTTAGAAACCACTCACGGGCACAAAGTGGGAAAACCAGAACCGCCGGCCGACAGCTGCCAGTGTCTCCCGCCAGCCCAGGAAACATCAGGACACTGAACGCTCCATCCATCTGTAACTCGGGTTCTTTAAAATCTATTTCGTTTTTAGTGGTGGCGTTTTAATCCTCACGTGCAAGGATGGAAGCTGGTGTGGAATCCGTCCATCTCTGACTCACCACACAGTGCAGCTTAATAACAACTTGGGTGCTATCCCCACACCAGGATGGTGCTCGGGAGGTCACAGCATGACGTAAAAAGGGGACAGAGATGTGCTCCTGGGAAGATTAGTTTATCAGGGAATAAGCTCCAGCACCTAACCACACAGAGTCACGTCTTCAGGTGTCACTTCTGAATGAGACTCGGCCCCATCCCCAGCCCTCACGGCCCCGTCCCCAGTCCTCAAGGCCCGTCCCTAGACCTCAGCCCCGTCCCCAGCCCTCACAACCCATCCCCAGCCCTCGGCCCTGTCCCTAGACCTCATGGCCCCATCCCCAGTCCTCAAGGCCCGTCCCTAGACCTCAGCCCCGTCCCCAGCCCTCACAGCCCGTCCCCAGCCCTCGGCCCTGTCCCTAGACCTCACGGCCCCATCCCCAGTCCTCACGGCCCGTCCCTAGACCTCAGCCCTGTCCCCAGCCCTCACAGCCCTGTCCCTAGCCCTCGGCCCCGTCTCCACCCCTTGGCCCTGTCCCCAGCTCTAGCTGCCAGAGCATGAGCTCTGCTCACCTTTACACTCGGGAAAGGACACATAGTTGAAAAGAGGGAGTATTGTAATAGCTTTTTTCAAAGAACTGTGGATATTCTGCTTTGATCCTACATCCGAACTGTACAAGTGGGAGTTTCTTCCAGTTCAGCTACAGAGCAGAATCTGAAACCCTGTCCGTGAGCTTCCACTGCCCTGACCTCACCAGTCCATCTTGTGCTATAAAAGGTTCTCTGACCAATGTGTGATTTTGGTCATTTGGAAATCGGGTTCACTGAGGCCGATCTTCCAAATGTTGACGCGATTCATTACCTAATACTAAAAAAAGTAGTATCTGTTTATATCACAGTCTCATTAGAAAAATCTATTCAGAGGCTGTAAAGCTCATAGTGGTAGACATGAGTTTTCAACCGCACTGAATGACAGCCTTTAACAACTTGCCTAAAATGTTCAAATATGGAATACGTGATGCAAAGAAGCAAATGCAACACATATGTTCACGAACTATTGTAAGGATACTAGTGAATGTACCAGCCAGCCTAAGTGGAACAACATAGGACAGGACCTGAGTGTGGCTGAACGTCGAAGTTTCCTACAATATTCTATCTTTCTTCCTTTGCCCCAGAGGCAACAACTGAGTATTTATCATCCCCTTTTTCCCTTTGAAAAGGTTTTATTATGTACACGTGCATGTTCATATGTGTGTGTGCATAGGTGGTTGTATGTGTGCATAGATATTTAAAGCAACATATATCCCTCAAGACTTGAAGTTTATCGAACGCAGTACTGGAAGTCCTAGCCACAGCGATTAGACCACAAAAAGAAATGAAAGGCATTCAAATTGGTAAGGAAGACGTAAAGCGTTCACTCTTTGCAGATGACAAGATACCATATACAGAAAACCCTGGAGACTCCACCAAAAAACTACTAGAATTGATAAATGAATTCAGTAAAGTCACAGGATACAAAATCAATGTTCTGAAATCTGTTGCATTCCTATATGCTGATAATGAAGCAGTGAAAACTGAAATTAAGAGAAGAATCCAGTTTACAATGGCACCAAAAACAATAAGATACCTAGGAATAAACTTAACCAAAGAGGGGAAAGGCCTGTACTCTGAAAACCAGAACACCGATGAAAGAAATTCAAGATGATGCCAACAACTGGAGAGACATTCCCTGCTCTATTGTTAAAATATTCATATTACCCAGAGCAATTTAATGCAATCTCTATCAAAATAACAACAGTTTTCACAGCACTAGAACAAGCAATCCTAAAATTTGCATGGAACCACAAAAGACCCTAAGTGGCTAAAGCAATCTTGAGAAAGAAAAATAAAACTGAAGGTACCATAATTCCAGACTTTACTTATCCTACAAAGCTGTAGTAATCAGAACAGTATGGTACTGGCACAAAAATGGACATGCAAATCAATGGAATACAGTAGACAACTCGGAAATAAACCCACAATTCTATGGCCAATTAATCTTTGACAAGGCAAGAATACGCAATGGGAAAAAGTCTCTTCAACAAATGGTGCTGGGAAATCTGGACAGCTACATGCAAAACAATGAAACTGGACCACTTTCTTACACCACGCACAAAAACAAACTCAAAATGGATTAAAGACCTAAGTATGAAACCTGAAATCATAAAATCCTAGAAGAGACCATAGGCAGTAATTTCTCTGATGCCGGCCGCAGCAACTTATGTCTCCTGAGGCAAGGGAAATATAAACAAAACCAAACTATTGAGACTTTATGAAAATAGAAACTTTCTGCACAGCGAAGGAAACAATCAACAAAACTAAAAGGCACCCTAGTGAATGGGAGAAGGTATTTGCAAATAACATATCCAATAAGGGTTTAGTATCCAAAACATATAAAGAACTTCTACAACCCAAGAAACAATGCAATTAAAAAATGGGAAGACAAGGGGCGCCTGGGTAGCTCAGTCGGTTGAGCATCCGACATCGGCTCAGGTCATGATCTTGTGGTTTGTGAGTTCAAGCCCCGTGTCGGGCTCTATGCAGACAGCTCAGAGCCTGGAGCCAGCTTCGGATTCTGTGTCTCCCTCTCTCTCTCTCTCTGTCCCTTCCCTACTCAAGCTCTGTCTCTGTCTCTCAAAAATTAATAAACATTAAAATTTTTTTTAAATAAAAAAAATGGGAAGACATGAGCAGACATCTTTCCAAAGAAGACGTCCAGATGGCCAAGAGACACATGAAAAGATGCTCGACATCACCCGTCATGAGGGAAATGCAAACCAGAACCATGATGAGATCTTCCCTCACACCTGTCAGGATGTGGCTCAAATCAGAAACACAAGAAGTAGTAAGTGTTGGCGAGGACGTGGAGAAAGGGGAATCCTCTTACACTGTTGATGGGAATGCAAACTGGTGCAGCCACTCTGGAAAATGGTATAGAGGGTCTCCAGAAATTAGAGGGTAAAATTACTCTGCTTTCCAGCAACCGCAATACTAGGCGGTTGGGCGGTTACCCAAAAAGTACAAAAACACTGATTCAAACAGATACATGCACCACAATGTTTGTATAAAGCAGCATTATCTACAATAGCCAAAATAGGGAAGCAGCCCAAGTGTTCATCAATGGATGAATGGATAAAGAAGATGTGGTGTATGTATACAATGGAACATTATTCTGCCATAAAAAAGAATGAAGTCTTGCCATTTGCAACAACATGGATGGAGCTAGGGAGCGTAATGCTAAATTAAATAAGTCAGAGAAAAGACAAATACCATATAATTTCACTCATATGTGAAATTTAAGAGTTTATTTTGAGAGAGAGCAGGTGAGAATGAGTGAACGTGTGAATGGGGGAGGGGCAGAGAGAGGGGGAGGGAAAGAGACTCCAAAGCAGGCTCCGCACTCTCAGCACAGAGCCACACGTGGGGCTCGAACCCATGCACTGTGAGATCACGACCTGAGCTGAAATCAAGAGTCGGATGCTCAACCAACTGAAGGCATCCCAGGCGCCCTTCATATGTGAAATTTAAGAGGCAAAGAAGCAAAGGAAAAACAGAGAGACAGAAACCAAGAAACAGACTTTTAATTACAGAAAAGAAACTGGTGGTTGCCAGAGGGCAGATGGTGGGGGGAAAGGGGAAACAGGTGACGGGGATCAAGGTACATTTGTCATGACGAATACTCGGCAATATATACGAGTGCTGAATCACTAAACTGCACACCTGAAACTGACAGAACACTGCATGTTAACTATACTGGAATTTAATCTAAAAACTTAATAAAAGGGGCACCTGGGTGGTTCAGCCGGTTGAGTGTCTGACTTCGGCTCAGGTCATGCTCTCATGGCTCGTGGGTTCGAGCCCCGCTTCGGGCTCACTGCTGTCAGCGCAGAGCCCGCTTCGGACCTTCTGTCCACACCCCCCCCCACCTGCCCCTTCCCCACGTGTGCGCTCTCTTAGAAGTAAATAAATCTTTTTATAAACTTAATAATAAAAAAGCTCTTGTTTGTGACCTTTACAAAATTAGTACCGTGCCCCAGGCAGTCTCCCGCAGCCTGCTTTGTGGACTCGTGACCCCGAGACTCGCCCACACTGTGGCACGGAGCTCTACTCACTCTCCAAGTGGTGTGATTTCCACTATGCATGCACCTGTCCTTCTCTGGACGGGTGTCTGGACTGACCACCGTTTTCACTCTTGCACCCAGGCCTGGCTTCTGGGCACACACCAGACTCCCTGGGGAGTGTGCCTGGGGGAGAAATGGCTGGGCTAGGACACCAGAGGGTAACCCCACAAGACCGTGCAAAGTCACTGCACACACAGCACAGACTAACTGCCCTTTTCCAGGTCTTACAGGGGCTCTTCTTCAGGTTCCTGGAACGTTAACCATAGTCAGCTCTTAGCGTGCACGGACATTTGTGGGTGTTCAAGAGTTGATTCTAGAATGAGAAGTAGGAGAGCTTCGCTGCCCAGTGGGATCAGGACCGATGTTGAGGTGGTGGCCTTGGGCTTCACATCTTCATAGCTGGGTTGTTTGGGAGCAAAACGCTAATCCTTCTTGGGGGAAATGCAACCTATCACAGCGTGTTGTAAGGATCACAGCCGCCAGTTCTGATGAAGGATGAAAATGTCAGCGTTTTGTTGGTAACGTCCCGTATTTACTAAAGTGCTCTCTGAAGAGGCCTGTGACAAAGAAGGCTCCGTCGTGCCAACACAGGGACCGCCATTTGACCAGACCTTACAAGGCGTTGGGTCTCAGCGCTCAGTGTGCAAAGTGCCAAGATGGACGATGCCCAGGGGAAGGCCCCGCAGGGTGTTGGAGGGCACCCAGAGGTCTCTCTTAAAACGAAGGACTTGCCAGAAGGTTCCCAGAATGCTCAGAAAGCTGGCTTTTCACCTCTGCGAGTCCCTGGTTCTTTTCTGTGTTGTCCGGGCACAAATTCTAGAAACACTTCTTTTCAGAAACTTCTTGTAGTTGGTTTGTCAAAAGCAGTTTCCCGCAAGCATGGCCAGAATGCCCAGCCACGAACCGCGTGGCTCAGGCTTCCCCGTTCTCGAAGCCGGCTCCAACCTGCGGACAAGCTTCCATCAGATGCCTGCCTCCCCGGGCAGCGCCCTCTGTAAGTGTGGGTCTCCCGGACCGCCTCGTGGTCACTTCTGGCCCAGCAACGGCTCTCTCTGTTCACCCGCTGCCGTGTTTTTCCAGCTGCGAGAAGAGCTTCTGGGGGAGTTCTTCCAATAACCGTCATCTTGATCTTAAATGTAAACATTGTCACCGCGGTTCAAAGAGAGATTAATGGTTTGCTGACGGCTCCATACGTCCTGAGGAAATGACGCGCCAGAGAGGACACGCAATCGCCATCTTATCTCCAACGCCAGTGGAGAATCCACACCCACACGTGGCCGCGGGTGTCCCTGGGACTCACGGTAGGTGCTGCCCAGGTCTGGGGCTTGGATCTATTTTCTGAGCAACTTGCCACCTGAGAAGGAAGTGTGGCATTTGTCCCCTAAAGAGGGACACAGGAGAAAGGGCTGAGTGCCAGCTCTGCCCTCGGTGCAAACTTTGAGGCCACGGCTGGGGCTCCGTTCCAGGCACAAGATGGCAGGAGGATCACACAGGTCTGCGTGGGACAGCCTGTGGCTCTCGGCCACTCGTGATCTGCAGCCCAGCCCCAGGCCCCTCCGGCCCACTCTCTCTGGTTCCCCGAGCTGCTGCTCACACCGACTCCAGGTCATGTGCTAGCAAGGCAAATCCACTGCGACCAGTTCGCCCACTCTCGACCCCACGCCTGCTTCCACCTGCAAAGCAGCGCGGGACACGCCGTGGGCGGCCCTGGGGCTCGGGACGGCCCCTCTCGCTTAGGTCTGGGCCTCAAACCACCACGCGTCTTGACAAAGCCAGGCCCGCGGCCCTGTCAGGGCTGTGGCCTGAGTGTCAATACCAGGAGGACCGGCCAATTATACTCCACATCTGAATTCCTTATATTTTCTAAGTGTTCTACACTAATTAGTGAGTCCTGTCAGCTCTAAGGATTAGTAGCTTCTCTAAGAAGACACAGCGATGTTAAGCGACTTACCTAATTATGTAAAACACGGGATGCAGAGACGAGCAGGCTTCTCCGCCGGGCAAGGCGCCTCCGTTCTCATGGGCCCCCAGGGTGCCGGTGATGCAGTCCTGGCCTCGAGGACAGCGGGGTGCTAGGTGAGGCCCCCGTGATCTCCTTGGGGCCTGCACTCCTCACAGCCTATCTCCCCTGCCAGGAACTCGGGTCTTGTGGCCGTTCCCTGCATGGGGCGCTGGGCGAACTTCAGTGACAAAGGAGGGATTCAGAAAAGTCCACCATCCCAGGGCAGTAAGGTGAGGAAAGGCTGTAAGAGGAGGCAGGTCTTTGCAGACCTAGGGGGCTCCCGCCAGACAAAGTCAGGGCTGTAGGGGCCGTGGTGTCCCTTGATGCCTGTGAGGCCTGCCATGTACTGCTCTCCTGATTGCCATCTGGAACTTCACCCAGAGCTGACCCCACACGACCATACCCCCGGTGGCAAGAGTGTCGGCCTTCCCCCTTGCCCGACCATCACCACTGCCCTCTGGGCCCCTGGTTTCCTTTGCTCTAAGGTGCCTGGAGCTCCTTCTACTTGAAAGGCCTTCCATGTCCTGTCCAGCAGTAACAGGTACAGTGCATGCCCTGCCTCCTCCAGGAAGCCCCTTTTGATTTTCTGAGACAGCATGCCCCGAGCTGGGTCCTTCTCATATTGGTGTCACACGGCCCGTCTACGTGGAGGCTGCCTGGCCACCCCCCACCCCCCCTCCATGATCTCGTCTGGGCATGATCTCGTCTGGGGCATTCTCATCCACCGGCCCTGCAGGCACAGAGCAGAAGTGTGACAGGCATGTCGTCTTGAGATTAGACTGCAGCAACCAGTACGGTCTTAAGACATCTGTCGGGGGGCCCTTCTTAACCCAGTAAATACACTGTTCTTATAATCAGAGCCATTAACACATTTCCGTTGCAAAAATTTAGACTACACAGAGAAACACAGAAAAGAAGTTTCAACTACTCACGCTGAGTGATCACTGTAGCGCCTTGCTCTGCAGACGGTTTTTTTTTTTTTAAACAAGATCTACCATTTATGCATACGTCATGTCCGAGCATCATCGTCATCTTTCCCCAGCATAATGGGAACGAGATTCCTGGCTTGAGGAGCTTCTGGGAGAGAGTTCAAACATGGTGCTGTTCTCGCAGCAAGGAGGACGCCACAGCGGCTCAAGTTCAGAGGCAGCGTTATGGACGTCGGCTGAGTGTAGCCCGAGGCCCCTTGCTGGGAGGGCAGGCTTGGAGAGACCCTCCTGGACTGGGGTGCCAGTGGGATAGGGAAGGGGCAGGTGGGACCCACAGTCAGCCACAAAGGCACCTGCGATGCCCCGGCAGGTTCGGGCCGAGCCCACCACAAGGTTCCACCCCTTCCCGGGAAATCCTGCTCATCTACATCTGAGACCAACTCGCTGGAAACTACAGAGTACCTGTCACGCTGCCTCCTGGTGCAGAAGTCCGATGTTTGCGTGGAGAGGTACCGACAGCTACATCCCTCTTGGTGTTGTAACGTTCAGATGCGTCACGTCGAAGAGAAGGCAGCTAAATGCGGGTTCTCGGCCCTGCATGGAGCGTCCTGGTCTGGAGACGGAGCGGGAGGAGTCGGGTGCCTCGGCCGCAGGGGAGCGGAGCTGCGTGCTCAAAGCGAACGCCCTCCCTGCCGCTCGATGTGCCTCTGGTGGACGTCCCGTGGAGGCCCAGATGTGCGTCCGTCTGGAGCCGGGTGACTCTGAGTCCACGGCCGGAGGACACAGTCGGCCCTCCAGACCACGACCACACACGCTCAACACCAGCACCCTGGAGGCCAGCAGGTGGCTTTGCTTCTCTTCCGGGGTTACGGGTAAGAGAGAACTGACTTTCCAACCCCCGGGGTGGGGGACCCCTTGGCGTACGCAGAACATCAAACGTGTGAGCACTCTGGGGTCAGAGTGGTAGGGAGGAACCGGAACTCTCCTCCCTTCTTGGGGAGAGAGAGAGGGAAAAGACTCAGCAACTGTCAGAGGTACGATCTGTAGCTTTTCTCAGCACCACTACAGGTTTAAAGTAACTTGGTCTGCATTACATAGAATGTGTTTTCTGTCATAAAATTGTATAATAGTTTATCCTAATTTTTTTATTTTTACTCATTTATTTATTTTAAATTAAAAAAATTTTTTTTAACTTTATTCATTTTTGAGAGAGAGAGAGAGAGTATGAGCAGGGAAGGGGCAGAGAGAGAGGGAGACACAGAAACAGAAGCGGGCTCCAGGCTCCCAGCTGTCAGCACAGAGCCTGACACGGGGCTCAAACTCGCAGACCACGAGATCATGACCTGAGCCGAAGTCGGCCATTCAACCCACTGAGCCACTCAAGCAACCCTGTAATAGTTTATTCTAACAAAATTATAAAGTTCTTAGCTGAATGTCCCCCCTGCCCGCCAGGCACCATGCTGCCTACCTCTGTCTCAGCCCTTGTAGTCACCCAGAGTCAGAGATGGGGCGGGTCCTTCGTGGTCTGCAGGGGGGGCCGAGGCAGTGGCGAGGGCGGGGACGTGGACCCCGGGCGGTTCTTGGCCACTGCTCTGGACGCACCTGTTTCTGGGAAAAGCAGCAGAGTCACAGGCTTCCAGTGCAGGAAGCAATGAGGCTGGCACATCCCTGCCTTTCACATCTTCCACTGTTGACAGCTTCTGTTTTATAAAACGCATTGAGAAACAGGGGAAAATGCCTCCTGCCCTCATGCGATAAGCTGATTAACGAGATTTTAGTTGTTCTGTCCCAATGTCTGTACCGCCACCACCCCCTCCGATGCTCCCGGCTGTGGGCCCTTGTGCTCGGGCCCCTTCTCCGCTCAGATGGTGTCTTGCTTTACACCCCTTCCCCCCTGGCCTTCAGGTGTCTGCACATAAATGCCCGTGAGGAGGCCCCGGACCAGGGCAGGCTCCCGAGGTGGCCCTGGGGATCGGCATGGCCACGTGCAGTTGGCAAGGACCCGCCCCAGGGCCCCGTGGAGGTGGTGGATGAGTGAGGGCCTCTTGCCAGCACCCCCGTACCCCTGGTCAGCCCCGCGTGGTGCCGGGACCAGCTCTGGCCAGCCAGGGTTTTCTGGTAATGTTCATCCACTGCTGCTTTCGGAAGCCAGCTGGGAAGTAAATGATGCTGGGTGGTGATTTCCAAATCCCCTATCAGACACATTCTCTGCCACTCTGGAACTCGAAAGCCACACTCTGGACAGAACCAATGATGACACCAGAATCTCGAGGAATCATGCCCAAGAAAACAGCTCCTCCCCATTCCTGAGGCATGTGCCCAATGCATGCAACTGTGCAGCACAGACCCGCTGGTGTCCCCCAAGGCTCTGATGCCAGCAAGAAAAGTCCCCTGTCACCCACGGCTTCCCTCGGGGCCCCTGAGCCAGGCTCTTGGGGGAGTTGGCACAGCCTCAGGAGACGGGATGGAAAAGCAGGTACGTAAATCAGAATGCACCCAGGCGGAGCCCTCTCCAGATCCTCCCGTGTACCTGCACCCCCCCTCTGCCAGGGCTGAGGCCTGACTCGAGCCAAGAAAGCTGGTGGGGAGACACTAATCTCCACCTAGGAGTCTGCTGCCCCTGTGATCTGCTCCCACAGGGCCTAGTGTAGGTAAGTTAAGCCATTAAAACCCTAAGAAAGAGAGCCCTTGGCCAAACGTAAGGTGCTCCCATTCTTTTGGGCTGGGGACAGACAGCTGTTCCCTCCACGTTATGGACTCTGGCCTACAAGCACTGCTTCACAATGTCTCATCAGGACTGTGACTGTCCCTTGAAGACAGCCCGTGGGGGCTGGCATAGCATAGCTGTGCCCACCCCTTCTATGAACCAGACATTTCAAATGTCACTTCTCCTTGGATCCTGTGCTTTTTCCAGGAAAGCAAGCAAAAATTAATAGAAACACTGCTGGAAACTTCCTTGGGAACACCCTCTTCAAATGGAGAACTTACTTCCTGAGGAACACAGGGTCCTCTGTCAGCCTGTCTCTACCACGTTGTTGGCCCAGACCCAGGGGGCTGTCAGGAGCCAAATCCCTCCTGTGGGGTCTCCACTTGGGTTCTAGAGGTTCTCGGAGAGGCTGGGGGTCACAGGGCGGCGCCCACAGCACTAGGCGGGAATTGCAGATACCAGGGCTCTTGAGTTTCCAAAACACTGAGAATGGCTCCTCTCTCCCTCCTTGCAGAAGTCACACATGCCCCCAATCACACCAGTATAGCCCCTGGTGTGAGGAAGGGGCTCAGAAGACCCCTTCTGCAGAGAAAGCGGTCATGCACACACAGTAGAACCTTCCAGCCCCTTCTTCTTGGGGCAGGTACATACACTGTGAGGCTTTGTGCCAACTTTCCTTCCCTGCGCCAGAGGCGGGCCGTCCAGGAAGATACACGGAGGCTGAGGCTAAACACCTCACCCCTTCCCGAATCAACATCCCGACGGATTTGACCCGGTCTCTTACTGATGGACCGTTAGAGTGATTCCTTTTTTAGTATCATAAGCACAACTTTGAGGAACATCCTCCACCACTCCTGTTTCTTTGGAGGGATGATTCTGTTACTACTACCTTTACTTTTATGTGGCCTGGAGAGTCTTCTGGGCTGTCACATGGGACAGTCTCTCCAAGGTGAGCCCCATCCTGGCTGCTGTGCAAACTCCACCCCGAGGACCTGCCTGCATCAGGTTGGGTGCTGACCATGCCTTCCTTGGTTCTGTTCTCCCCCCAAGTCCCTCTTCTGGCTCTGCAATGCACTTGCCTGTAGCCTTAGACAAGTCCTGAAACCTTGGGCCTGTTTCCCTACCTGGAGGACAGAGGAAGCAGTGGGATCAGCTCTATTCAAGGTAGAGCCTGTCTCTACCAGCTCATGGAACGTGGGCTGTGGGATCTGCTGGGCTCAAGAAAGGTTAGGAAGCAGGTAGGAGACGGAGGTCTGTGCCAGGAAAGGCTGTTGGCAGAGGGTGGGGCGGGGTGGGGCAGGGACTATGGTGCCAAAGCGTGAGGCATGGGCAGCTCCGGGTGAATTGAGGCTCTGCTGATTGGGGTGGCAGGTAGAGGATGGCCTTGCCTGCGGGCCTGGGGCCGGCGTCCAGGCCTTGCTGTCCCCAGGAGCTCTGCTCAGCCTATGAGCAGACAGACAAGCAATCCTTGGCAAAACGGTGGCTGTGCTTGGAGGGAAAGGACAGGACAGAGGATGGAGAGCTGGCTGTCCCAGCAGGTGTCTTGGGAGGCCTCCCCAGGGTGGGGCACAGGGGCAGAGCATTCTGAGGGGAGCACTCCTGCAGGGAGGTCCACGCGGACCCCACCTCCTGGGAGAAGGGGCAGAGTGGCCATGGGTGACAGGGACACGAGAGCCTGCCTGGCAGAGGAAGCCGGGAGCCGTGTGTCTGAGTTGTGTGGCTGAGCGCACACCCAGGGGGCTCTGCTGAGGTCTGAGAGGCAGTGCGGTGCAGGGCGGGCCCGGCGCGTGCTGGCCCGTAGGTTCTGGGGAGACCATGCTCATGGGCAGTCCCAGCAGAATGCCACGTGCAGCCAGTGCCTCGCTGGCGGGGCTGGTTTATGCCACCTGAACCCAGAGTACCTGTGCATGGGGGCCGAGGAGTGACGATCTGCACGGGCTGCTCCCTGATCCCCACACTTACCCGAGGGCCACGCCGCCCCAGGCCTTTCCACGTCCGGGCGGTGAGGCTGGACCATCTGCACGCCACCTGGAACAGAGACACATCCTCTGGTGGCCAGGAGGGGTCCTGAGGAACAGACTGTGGTTCCTGGGCACAGCCGTCCTTGGGGGCCTCCTCTCTCCTTTCCAGACGCCTGTTCCACCCAGTTCAAGGTTGGCACGGACATCTGCAGACACTGTCCTCACAGAGGTGGAGGCTGTGTGTCTGGGCGAGGTCATGTGTTCAGTGGACTGGGGCTCCGTGACCTCTGAAGGCACAGGGTCAGGGGCTGGGACACTCTGGGCCCACTCTCTGCCCTGGGTGTAGCCATTGGCCAGGCTAAGATGCTCCCAGGCACGGCTGGAGGATGGTGAACACAAAGACGGAGGGCCTCTGCTGGGGAGAAGGGAGGAACCACAGCCTGCTGCTGTGTCCCAGGAGAGGGATGGGGACCCACTGGCATGGGGCCCGGGGGCTCTGAGGACCACCCACAGCGGAACAGGGTCTCTGGAAGGCACTGCCCTCCCACCCCAAAGTGGGAGGCTGTCTGCACCTGTGTGCAGGGCCTGGGTGGCCTCTTCATTCCACGACCAGACTGACTTCCAGCCAACAGCTCTTCCACCGGCTCTGTGGGAGCTGGCTCCAGAATGTTCTAGAATGTTCCATTTCTGGCTCAGGACTTTTCTTCCATCCACCTCACCTGACTGGAGACTCTGACGGGGCCAGTAAGGTGGACAGTGTGGTCACGGCTACTGCTCTGCCCTCTTCAGCAAGGGTCTCAGCTGAGGCGAGTAACCTGTGAGCCCAGACTTAAGCTGTCCCGCACATTTGATGGGGTCATCAGGGCAGGGTCATCTGGGGAGGCTGCATAGGAAGAGAGGATCACAGCCAAAGCCTGTGAAGCCACGAAAGCCCTTTTCCCAAGAAAAATGGTCTAAATTGTGGTACAGAAGACCGCTTGAGGGAGAATACTGAAATTCTAGAAAGAGCAGAACTACCGTGAAGAGAACATCCTAGGAACACTTGCCCATGCTAGGTTTGAACTTGAGTACAGCAAAGGGTGGGCTCCCCAGGCCGGTGCATCCAGATGGCAGGTATGGGTTCACGGGCCTGCCAAGTCACAGCCCTCTTCCCAGCTCACGGGCTGTCCCCCGGCTCACGTTCCTGCCCTCGTCTTTCAACGTGCCCAGGACCCCGCTCTCGACTCTTGCTGATGAGAGCAATGGGGCCGAAGCAGCCCCGCCCCACCACCTCCTTCCGGGGGTGGGGGGACTGCCTGGGGGGTGCTGGGAGCTGTGGGCTGTGTCCAGGGATACACAGTGTGACCCCATCCCCGGATGCAGACGCCCTGCAGAGCACAGCAAGTGCGACAGGAACTCAGCAACACCTGAAGGACAAGAGGAGGAAAGATGGATCCGGAAGGCCCACCCGGAGCAGTGAGAACACAGAAGGGGGGAAGGGCCAGGTCCCCGCAGTCGGCACTCAGACAGGTGTGAACAAGAGGACACAGACGTTCCCGGTTACGGGGGAAGGTCCTCAGGGGAGGCGGCTGCAGGGAGGCCCACAGGACATCCAAGAAGGGCCGCTCCAGCGGGGTAAGCACAGCAGCCACAACGGTGAGGGCTCTGCCCAGACGCGGCCTCTCACACAGAGGTTTCTGCTCAGAGTACTTCCCCTCTTTGGGACTCAAAAGAGCAAAGCAAGGCCTTTGAAGGAAGCATCCGGAGAACGTGCCGGGCCCAGGTCGAGCTTGCTCTGGCTGGACTAGAACCATCTGGCACTGAGGATCTGCGTTCAGCAGGAGCACCGCACGCTTATCTGGAAGGATCTATATCTGGAAGGATCTCCAAGCTGTCACAAGTTTAACACTGCCGGGGGGGGGGGGTCTGTCTCACTCCCCAAAGGAACCCATCCACAAGGGCTGTGAGCTCAGCCCAGCCCCCAGCCTCCTCTGTCCCGTGGGCCTCCCTCACCTGGTGGGTTGCACACGGCACAGGATGCCCCTCGTGTGGTTGCCAGGTGAGCGGGTGGTCAGGGCTCTCTAGCCTGCTCTCTCGGGCTCTCGACTGATTAAATCCCAAAGATGGCCAGGGCTGGCCCTTCCTTCCTGGGCACAGATTCAGACTCCCCTCTGAAGGTCCCTCGGAGATGTGCCTGGGGCTGGGGGTGCCCCAGGCTCCAGGGCTTTCCCACAGGGCCCGGGGCCCAAACCGCCTGCCGGGGAGTGCAGCCCAGCCCTGCATACCTGCTCCTGCACTGCCTGCCAAGAGCCTCACACAGGCATCCACTTCTTCTGGGAGCCATGGCCATCAAAACATGCAAAAGCAAGACTTTTTGCACAGTATCACATGTTGCTTAATGTTTGGACACTGATATTTTCTCCAGCTGGGTTTTTCTTAATTTAAGTCAACAAACCAATCTGGAAGCAAACATGTTGCTCATGTTTGGGAACCGAACAGAAGTGATGTGTAGCGGGAGACTTAAGGAAAGCCTCAGGTGTGTGTGTGTGTGCGGTGGTGTGCCCGCCGGGGGGGAGGGGGGTTGGACTCCACCTCTGAGAGGCAAGGAAAGAGGGGAGACAAAGTCCCTGGCCTCTCTCCTGTGCCCCTCGCACCCCTCGCCCCAGGAAGGGTGTGTGTGGGCAGGAACCACACATATGAGGAAAAGCCGTGCAGAGCGATTCCCAGGATGGCTGGCAGCCAGCAGTCATCTCTGCCCCAGTGGCACCAGAGTTCACAATGATGAGGGCACTGAAGCTCCTTCTCACGTCCTCAGACGCGGGGCCCCTGGTCCGGCTGAGCACCGACACCCACAGACGAGCTCCGCTCACCAGGAACCCAGGAAGGCAGCTCAGAACAGGGTGCTGAACACGAGGCTCTGTGAAGGTGCCCTATGACCCCAGTGCCGCATTTTTCGTGATCGATCTTAACTAGCGTCCATGCGGAATCTTCTTCTTGTGGCTTTTTTCCATGAAAAAACACTGAGACAACTTTAAAGACTCGTTAACGACGTCCTTTCATCAGGCTGGGCTCTGCGTCCCGCAGCGCCTTGCTGTCCGGGCCCCTGGCCTGCGCCTCGCCCCCCAGCCCGCGGAGCCGGCCGGCTGATGGAGGCCAGACGTGCTCGTCTGTCGGCAGCTGGAGCCACGGCGTCCGCGGACCCTGCACAGCTGCCCTCAGCCGCTCACAGACGCGTCGGGACCTGCACTTTCTCCAGGCTCTGGGCCTGCCTTTCAACTGTCACCCCCTTTCCTTCAGACAGACGGACGGACAGACAGACAGGGGCTGCATGGCAGGGTTCCATTTAAATCTCCACGTCTTCCAAACTGATAACGGGCAAAATTGATGTGAACTTCAGTTTCCTAAACACAAACTCTCCATCAAACGCTGGCGAACGAGAAAGCAACCGCACACGGGCCGAAGGAGACCAAGCCAAGTTAAATCCCCCTCTGTGACCCCACCGCCGGCACAACAGCAAGAAAACACGCAAAGCACGCACTGGGACGCCCAGAGACATGGCGGCTCTCGGACCACGGAGAAGGCCTTAGTTTCCTGCCCTTACAGGACAGTGTTCTGAGTGAAATAAACTCTTTCTGTGCGTCCCACGTGAAGTCATTTGTCACTTCAGAGGCCTCTGTGTGCGGCCTGAAACCCAAATCGCACAAAGATCTCCGGCAAGCTCTGAACAGTCTGCACGTCGATTGGGCTGTGACGTCCCACCTGCTCCAACCGTGGCCGAGGCTGGGGCCGGCGCGGCCGCCCGTGGTCATGGCTGTGGGTGCCGATGGCAGGAGACACGGCCAGCAGTGCCCGCCTGCCTCTGCCGGGCCCACAGCAGGGAGGACAAGGACATCTGGAGCAGCACGCAGACCCCGCTGGGACCCGCTGGATCGAGCCACCACTTAGGTTTTGAAGCAACCCCCTTGCACAGGGTTTTGTTCCCATATTACAGTTTTGAAGGAAGTTCTGGGACAACGTTGTTGTTCGTGACCCGGTTAAACGATGGTTTTGACATAAACACACCTGCACTCGACACGCCTGGCCACCCAAAAGAGGCGACCGTGTGAGCACGCGGTGTACAGACAGGAGACGTGGAAGAAAACTTGTTCCCAAAGACATTTGGGTTAGAAACGGCTTCAGTCTCTCTAGGTCGTTCAAGCAACGCTTCTGCTAAGAAGCAGACAAGGATTAAAAGCCCCAACTAAGTCGCTTGCAAGGTGAGCTTACCTGCGTTCTCCGGAATGGGCCCTGCCCGCACCCTTTGTATCTAGAACTGGGAGCAGCCGACCCACGTGGTCTGCGGCTCTGTCTTCGGCCACATCCCCTCCAGCCCCTGCCCGCACAAGACACCGCGAGGTTTCTTCTCTGGGCGCAACGGCGGCAGACCCGTGCTGTCACTTCGCCCCTCGATGCAGCCAGAGGACGCGGTGGACGACGGTGGGCTTACCTGGGGCTTCTCCACACGGAGAAGGCACCGGAGAACACAGCCACCCGTTGGAAACCTTGGCTCCTGCGTGGCCAAGGGCATCCGTACCGTATGCACGTGGCTCCGCAAAAACAACCGTTTTCTCCGAACCTCTCATCGTCCTGGTCTCTGGAAATGGGGGAGAACAGCAAACAACGGCCTCTGCACGGAGCCGGCTGTCCCGCCCCCGTGGGTCTCCGTGTCTGCGTTCAAAGTACCATGCGCCACGTTAGTGCAGGGGACCCGAGGCTGAGGCCGAAGAACACGACTAATTCTTGTTTCCACATTTCTTTTTATTTGGAAAGTATTTTTGTGTTTCTTTGTGCCTTTCCTTTTCCTCCTTATTTCCATAAGCCGCACTGCAACCTTGAGCAGCAGTGGCTCTAGGCAACTGTGCTGGCTTTTCATGTGGGCCCCCGCACAGCTTGTCCTTGGAGCGGTACATGGCCGTGCCTCTGTCAGCGGGAACCTCGGGGCATCTATCAGGCCCGTTCTGACAGGGCCGAGGAAGCCCTGGGAGACAGAAAACAGGACGCGGTCTGTACTGCACCAAGGGCACGGCCCAAGCAGGCGGTGCCAGGCCACGAGGGGCTGCGGGGTCACCTTGGTCTGCTCTGATGGGCGGGTCTCCGGCCGCAAGTGGCCGAGCCCCGCCGGGGACGTGGGCCTTGTAGGCACGCCCGCGTGTGGCCGTCTGGCTCAGGAACCCTCCCTGGGAGCCCACCCGGGGATCTGGAGATCGGTGGGAGGCACGCGGCGTGTCAGGGACCCACACCTTCCTGGCCCGGGAGGTGGCTGGGGTGCACGGCATGCGGGCGGCACGGGACACGCGGAGCATCACCAGGGTCTGCCAGCAGCACCGACGGCACCCCGTGCTCCGCGGGACCGGCACAGAGCCGATCGCAGAGCTCCCTCTGCCCCCACTCTCAAGTCTGTCCTCAGACAGACGTGGCGACTGGGGGTCTCCCGACCACAGCCTAGTGCACTGCTATGGTGCCCTCTATTGGAAAGCACTCAGACGAAACCCACACCCGGGCCAGCGAGGCCAGAGCTCCTGCCTGTGAGGACCGCGGTTTTCCGGCCCGTTCAGGGCAGAGCACGACCGCATTTCTTGGTGACCGTCAGTTCCTGGAGAAAAGCATTTTCCTCGCAGAATTTACAACACAACCACTTCCGCAGTCCCCAAATGCAAAGTGCACCCCGGACCTCCACTCGCCTTCCCAACACGTCAGAAACACAGAAACGGGCCCCTCTGCTCACACGCGGAGACGCCGGGAGGGCGTGCTTACAGCTGTCGAAGCTTGCCAAGGGGCTCGGTGAAGCAAGGTGGCCCCGCGGCCTGTCCGGAAATCAGACCTCCACGTGGCCACTGCGGGCGCCGGATGGCGGGCTTTGAGACAGCAGCAGGGAGAAGGATGGAAATCAGAAGGTGATGCAGTAATGGTCCTACCACTTTATTTTTGAGGGGAAAGACCCAGAATTTGGTTGACATAATAAAAGGATATAACAAATTGCAAATTGGTGAGAAAAGCCTAAAGTCTGTTTACATCAGGCACCGTTCCTTTACCGGCGTTAAGGTAACATGGAATTTAAAATACGCCCAAACCATGCGCATTACAGGCTGTATATTTACCCAGGCTCTCGGTGACACATACAAAGCACCTGAGCTTCCCTGCTGGGGTTTGCGTTGTCACAGGAACCCCTGACAAAAATACAGCTCTCTCCTGCACAGTGGGGTGGAGTTTATTTTCTCCATACATCATATGCTCTATTCTTATTTATCCACATGCATAGCTGCAAGTTTCCCTTGTGTTTCTCAGGTACGGTTAATTACAAAGAGAAAATGACAACGCGATAATGAAGCATCGGACGGTGGCACGTGGTTGGAAACACTCTTCTCTGCTGCCAGCGACAGGAGCAGACCCCCCCTTCTTGTGTGACCTCTGACTCTTAGGCTCTATCGTCACCTTCCATTTGGAGCGCACAAAGGTCAGCAGCGGCAGGAGAGGGGCTAGGGCCCGAGGAAGACCCTCCACCCTCCGCCCTCGGGAAGGAGCCATTTAGACCAAACTCATCTCAAGGAGCTACTTCTTTTCCCAAATCACTTTGGTAAGTGGTTCTTTTCCATTCAACCGATACAACCCAAAGTGTGTGCATCCTGCACTGGTTTTCTGGCGGTGAGAAGAACATCGCTAGGAAACCTCCATGAGCACTGGTTTCCGCGGCCGGGCCTCCCTCAGGAAGGCCTGAGCGGGAGACACCGTCCCGGCAGCCTCAATGGCTAAGCAGAGAGGGGAGCCGGGGAGGCCAGCTTCTCAGGGGGACAGGCCTGCGTCGGGGGGGCCAGGGCCCTGGCGGGTGCCGGATGCTCCCACCTGCCCGGAGGACGGTGGCTCTCAGGCTTGCCGGGCCCCCCACTTTCTTATCCCTGTGTTAACAGACATTAGAAATGGAACGACGACGGTGTGAGAAACAAACGATGAACAACGGCCAGTCCTCTGAACTCACTCTGCCGTAAAATGTGGAAACAAGAAAAGGCACACACGCTATGTCCCCCAGGACACGTTCAGGTCTTTTAATACCGCACAGACCACCTCCAATGTGCTAGAACCTTTATGTGTCACTCAAGTATTTACTCCCACAAGTCCTCCGTTCCGCCAGCAGGCTGGGGGTGGGGGATGCCACCCCCACGGGAGCCTCCCGGACAGCTCGGCTTCTCTGCCAGGCGGCCCTCGTGGGCGAGAAGCCACTCCTTCGTGGCCCGGCCTGCGGAGTAGTTGCCCACGGCTCCACTGCTGCAGACCACTCTGTGGCACGGGATGAGGATGGGAAGCTGCAAGACAGAGAGGCGACCCTGTCAGTCTGGGCTCGGGGCCCGCAAGGTCTCTCGGCATCCAGAGCAAGGCCCTTGACCACAGTGACATGCAGGCCCCCGGCTGGCTGCCTCGGCGCTGTGCACCCCTTGGTCTCTGGGGGTCTCGGCACGGGCCGAGGACGGACACGACGCTCCAAGGCAAATGAACGGCATTTTCCAGAGAATCCCTTTATACCAACATTCGGAAGGAGAAAACGGTCTTTGGTAAGTAATTTGCGGCGTATGCTTACAAATTTCAAAATCACATTTCCAAGTTACGGGGCGGTAGGTAAAATTCGCAAACATTTCGAGAAGTGACAGGAACCTTCAGGGAAGACCATACTCACACAAGGCACCGGAAAAATGTGGCAAACTGGTACAGTCCCCACCTGCTTTTGTAAATAAAGTTTTATTGGAACACAGCCATGTTGTCTGGGGCTGCTGTTGCAGAACAAAGTATTTACCACCAGGCCCTTCATAGGGAAGGTTTGCCGACCTGCTTCATGCTCTGCATTGCACTGAGAGTGCGTCTCCCTTCCTTAATCCCGGGATACTTGGAAGTTTGAGAAACTCTAGTCCTCGTCTGTTCTCACCTGAGCAGCCGCTGCCACCATCTGGCCCCTGGATACCTGGACTGGGAGAGGCTGGCCAACAGCATCCCTGAGGACTCGAGACCGGGGCCGTGCCCACCCGCAGCCCTCCCCAGGGCGCTGGGGCCTCCCTGTGCGCCCACCTCTGGAGACAGACGGAGGAGTCAGGTGCTTAATCAACACAACGACTTCACTAAAAGCAAGACCACCTCATGATGAAAATCCAAATACAATCCTACAAAGAGAAGCCAACCCACCGTTAAAAGGACCCACTGCCAGGACCAGGGACGGTGACGGCTGTCTGGGTGCCGTGCGTCACTGGGACACACCAGGAAACGGAAGTGAGGGCTGGGCTCTGCGCACCCAGGGCCTTCACCAAACCCTGCCAATCCAACTTACCGGCAGCTCGACATGCTGCAATACTAGTCCCGGAGGAAGGCAGGCTGGCCTGCAGCCCCGGAGGAGGAGGGCCCACATCGCAGGCAGGTCTCCCTACCACACCCTGATGCCCCAAGGACAGGACTCTTCCCCCCGTGCCCGGCAGTCCTTCTGCCCTTGCCTGGGGCCGGCACAGGGCAGACCCATGGGTGTCTGGTCCTCCACATCCCAAACTGGATACCAGAGCTCACAGGTCCTGGATTCAAATCGGGACCACGGTCACATGGGTGGTTCGTTATTCCTGCAGCCACACGCAAGCCAACAATCCCATCTAACACACTCCCTGTAGTCAATTCTCCCAGCAGAGAAGACCTCTGTCCTCCCCAAGGGTAGGGGGGTCCCTTTCAGCAGCGGTCCCCAGGGGAGCGCCTGGGTTGTCCCGCCACTGGCCTGGGCTGCACAGACAGGAGCTCCAAGGATGTCCGCTGGCAGACCTGCTCAGGGTCTGTTCTCAGGACGGAGTCCACTGTGGAGGGTGGGCACAGTGCGCCTTGCCCCTGCTTTTGATTTCCATGGGGTGGGACACCCACCGGAAGAAGGGACCCGCCACCGCATCCTTTACCCCCGGCCCGAGGCGGGGAGGACTCCCTGACCAGCCATCCTGGGACGAAGGCACGGGAATGCCCGGCACCAGGTGGGGTCCTGCGAGGGGACCTGTCTGCCCCGCAGCACAGATGTCGTCAGCACCTGCCTCTGCTGGGGCTGGTTAACAGGGAAGGGGGGCTCATTCCAGCCAGAATTCCTGGGAAGCCCACTGTGGCCACAGCACCTCTCGAGTTGAGCTTTTATTTGAATAAAGCTAATACCCTGCTGTCCTTTATCCACTGCACAGCTGGCCCAGGACACAGGAGGAAAAGAAAGGGAAGGAACTTATGGCCCCTTAAAGCCAGAGTGGACAGGAGCCTGTCTCAAGTTGCTGACCTCGCCTCCCTGGTGGCCAGTGGGCACTATTTAGAGCATGCCAACTGCAGGGGGCACACCGTGTTCCCACAGTGGGGGCTCTGGGGGATGAATGGTCATTTTGCTTAAAGGCCCCGACAAGCAGTTACTCAGAACCCAAGACTTCCCAGGACAGGACATCTGGTGGATTCTCAGCAGAGTTCAAACCTCTCAGGAGATGGTCTGCCCAGGGGTCCCGGGTAAAACAGCCCTCATTCCTAAGTGGCTGCATCTTGACTGGGGTGCAGGGACGTGGGTGGTCAGTCACGGAAGGCCCAGGACATGCTAGGGTGACGGTTCTCATTGTTGTGCAGATCACAGCAGTGCTCCGTGAACAGCCAGCCAGCACGGCTATAGGAACCGGCCCCGCTCTGGAGACAGACCCCCAGCGGACCCCACCCTGGAAGGGAGCCGGGTGGTACCCAGGGACCACTCAGCTCCCATCCTGCCTCACCTCCTGAAGCCCCAGACCTGCTGTCCCCAGCCCCTCTCCGTGCACTCACATGTGGCTATCGTGCTCCAAATGTCCTGCAAGGAAAAACGGCCACTCCTGCAGGGCCCTGAAGGGTGAGAGTTTCTCAGAATCCCTCTACTAAGTCTGCAGCTCAACAGAGAGAAGATTCACGTCCCCTACCCCCAAGCTCCAACTCCAAAGACCCGAATTGGACAAAGCGACCAGCGACCAGCCACCAGTCAGCTGAGTTTCTAGGAAAGTGGCTGAACACACGTACCTGGGGTCTCTTCTCACGGCGTCTAGCCGCCCTGTGGCCGTGCATCCACCTCAGCCCGTCACACAAAACAACCCGCCTAGAGTACCCCCCAGTAGGCCCCGAGCCACACCTGTCTCTGGGCAGAGGGCACGGTCCCCAGTCCCATCCCGGACCCAGCACTCAACGACACCACCAGGGAGAACGTGGCCTGTGCCCGCTGTGGCACATCACACAGCCTCCAACAAGCCTCAGGCCAGGCACGGTCGGCCTTGGGTTACATTTCCTGCCCAAGTTCCCACGGCAGTTTAGGGGCAAGGAGGGGAGTCCAGCCCAGCGGGGGCGGAACCCGGCGCCTGCACATGGCCTCTCCACCAGCTGCCCGAGGGGGATCGCTGGCCTTGTGGGTAACCTGGCTCGGATGCTGAGAACCTAACTTCTCCCGCATCACAGACCAGTCCCTATTCTGACTGCAAGTTTGGGTTGCCATGGGAACGCATGCAGTCTCAGGGGATCTAAGGACAAGTCACAGGGTCAGGGCGGGTCTGGGGAGAGCTGGCTTCCCGTCTGTGCCATTTCACACACCGGGAAAGCTCCCGCTGCCGCCCCGTCCCGCAAGCAGCCTATCATCCCTGTCATCTTGGGGGGAGAATCACAACATTTCAAGTCTGGAATATTGACTTTGATTGAGGGCTTTTATCAATACAATAAAGAGTCACATTAATAATTGCTTCGAGGACACAACAACGTGAAACTCAAGTTTTGACTGATAAAGATTCGAGCTAGTTTCACAGATGTTTTTAGGTACCGATTCAATTTCCCCACCCAACGCTGACTTCACGGGCGGGCTCTGATTTTCCTCCCTGCTCCGTGTGTCCCACAGACCACAGCCCTACTCCCGTGGAAAGGCAGTGACGGCCACCGCCCCGGCCAGGCTTCATCTTGGGCAGCAACTGCGGGACGGCAGGTCGCTTGCCAAAGACGCACGATTTTTACACAAGAGGCAGGGAGCACCGCTTCTGTCCGTGTTAACTTTGGTGGCGGATCTCAGACGACGAAGATAACCAAGGCCGCCAAAATGTATTTGCGCCCTATGGACATTTCAAAGGATCCATACCCTCTACACCCTCTTCTTGAAAGCCTGTACTGCATAAAATGTAATTTTTATCAATAACCAAGCAGCTCATAATATCACAGCTGCATTGAAATCTTCACGCTGTGAAATCTAATTCATCCAATACTGAATCCATCACTTACACAGACTGTTTCTCAAGTGCTATAAAACTTCCAAACCCATAGATTTGTCTCCAACAAAAATAACACGAAGGGGCCTTTCAATCAATAATGGAATCCCTCTGATTCTGGTGCTGGCTGAATATTTTTTCCAACTTCGCCTTTGTTCTTGTGGTAGCAGCCCACAAGGGAGAGGGCTTGTTTTCACTCGCGGCCTCATCAATACCTAAATCCTGGTGAACAAGTGACACCGGGAAGCTGTAATCAATAGCTCCCTGTGCGTTTTTTTCTTCTGGTCAAATGGTTCAGCCCCACTGACAGCCCTGACACTTAGAACATGATGCTAAATCTTTATCAACAGCCATCTGGGTGACTGGCAGAACAAGACTCGGGGGGTCATTAACGCTCGTGGCAATCTGTGAATAAACTAACTCCTCAGGAATGCGTTTGTTTAGAAAAAAGTGGGGAAACTCTCTGTGCAATGTATTGATTGCCTTTGAACTGCATTTAGCAAATTCTGTCTGAGGATGAGCGGAAGGGTGCTCTTGTGGGGGAGGGCCATCGTGGCGTCTCCAGAGTCACTCACAGGAGGCTGACCATCCTCCGTGGTGAATGAGTGGGGGGGGGGGGGCGCACCTTCCAGAAGGCTGCCGAACCGTCTTATGTGGGCTAGTGAGTCCTCTGTGGAAAACCTGGAAAACCGAGCACTTAGGAAGGGACCAAACCCCCACACGGCAGCAAGCAACGCTTCCTCTGGTGGGGAAGAGAAGCCTGCCCCGCAGCAAGGGCTGGAGTACGAGCCAGCTCGTGTTCGCGGTTATCGCTAGCCACCTAAGGAATGAGTGCACAATGAGCTCCGTGGTGTTTTGCCACATTCCAAACCCATTTTCTACTCTCCTTCCCAAAAGGTACAATTGCTCTACTCAGCCTAAACTGAGAGAGATTTTCAACGAGCAACTCTCAGCGATGCTCTGTTGGTGCTGGAGCTGATGCGTGGGGCTCCGCGTTGGGCCTTGTGCCGCCAGCACCAAGGAAAGGGGGCACCCACGTGGGACAGCCACACCAGTCGTGGCAGGTTCCTGGGTCACCTCTTGGACGCCCCAGCCCATTCCAAGGAGGTTTTAGATCAACTTTACGGGAACCCCGCGAGGACCGCAGAGCTCCCTGGGAGGCTGAGCGGAAGTTGGCTACACCTTTGAAGGTTTTCTCGCAGGCGCACCTATGGCATGTCGGCACCAGGCCTGGAAGCCCTGCTCCGCCCTGTAGCTGCCGGCATCTCCACAACCGCCTGGCGTGGACGGTCCCTGCATGGGTTACGTGCGGCGCCCGACAACAGAGGGACACGTGGCCAGGCCCCGAGGGCTCACCCCTCTGCCTGGCTGCTCGTGGCACAGGACAGCACCAAGAGGAGGGACCAGGCGCTTGCTCGGTCCTCATGCCTGATGTCGTCGCTGCCATTCTTGACCTGGGCACGAGGCGGGGAAGTCAATACGTTGACTTTACGGACATTAGAGATTTAAGCCTCGGGAGATCCTATTTTATAAATTTCAGTGACTGAGGCCACAGTTGAAGAGAGATGTTCATCGAGATTAATAGCAAGAGAAGAGAGTCATGCTGGTTGCAGAACAATAAATGTTTCTGAATATTGCCAGGAGCGTGATCGCTGAACAGTGACGGCACGTCCCTTTCAGAGAGTGAGAAACTGCTGTCATCACACAGAAGGCAGGTGCGGGGCTACGGATGCGTGCCGTCCGTTACCAACACTTGTTCTCGGAGCAGAGGCGGGCGGCAGCCACGCCCGGGGCAGCGACGGCGGCACCCACCTGCTGCGTCACACGGTGGGAGTCAAGTCAAGCCTCCGTGAGCAGCGTGGGTGACCGACTCTACACACAGGGCATGGAGAGCAGAAATGGGGCCCGCAACACGGATGAAGATCTGGGACAAAGGGAGGATGTCCACAGGACGCCACGACCGCGGGGGGGGGGGGGGGGGGCGGGGAGGCGGGACAGGCAGAGCCCGGCCGGCTTCTGACGTCCTTCTCACAAGGCGCGAAACGGAGCCCGGATACCACGGTGTCCCAGCCGTCTTTCTATCCAGAGCACGGTCCAACTGCTCAACGTGGAGACACAACCTGGGAGAAGGCGGTGGCCTTTCCGAGGAACGACGTGGGTCAAAGTTTGTCAGAAGCGTAAAAAATCATGCTCATAAACCTGATGCCGAGTCATCCTGTGCGCATGGTCAGCGTGTGCACCCACAGGGTGTGGAGGGGATGGACTCTGAAGACGCAGCTGGGCACATGGCAGCGAAAACACAACAGGACGCCCGCTGGGCTCAGCAGCCACGGCCGCCGAGGACTCTAGATGGGGAGATGCGGGCTGGGTGCGACGCGTCGTCCGCATCACATGCTGCTCGGACAATCGGAGTTTAACAAGGCAGAGAGCTCTTCTCCAGGTCAGACACGCATCAAGACGGTGCGATCCACCGCAATCCTCTATGAGCTGCTGCTTAAACCAAACAAGGCCGTGTTGTGCGGAAAGCTGGGTAATCGCCGTCTCCTAGAGATGCCGGGCTCTGACCAAGGGCAGTCGGTGCCAACTGGCAAGAGCGGCGGGTTGGGGTGTGTGAACGCCCGCCTCGCCTGGGTCAACGGGGATGAAGAGAATTTTGAGGACACACAGCAAAGCTATAGCCATTTTCAAAGGAGGGAGGTCTGTCTGATGTAGTAATTCCTCCCCCAGGATGTGCTGGTTCTGTTTCCTCATCCTGACAGGATGGCACGCTTCTATCCCGTCGCAGACGTTCCCACCGCTTCGGGGAGAAACTGTTTCGAATGTGCTAGCAGGCCCCTGCCAGGCTCTGGACAGGCTGACAAGAAAGAACATTCCAGGCCTCACTCAGTTGTACGGGGTCGTCCTCCGGCAGACCTGGCTTTGGGGACGGGGGCGCCACGGCCTCTTCCCCAACTCACGTGGACTTCCTTCCTGAGACAGCATGGCCGGCGGCCCAGGTACGGGTATGACGGGGAGAAAGTGCCCTCTGTCCTACGGGGCACAACAGGCGTGCCGCCACCCCACACAGCCCATCCTCTGGGGAGCTCGGCGTGGACTGGAGGGGCTCTCCCTCTCAGCAAAACGCGACTACCGATGCGCAGGGGGGACAAGGACATGAAAAGGTTGGGGTGAAGCCACCCCCTGGGGAAGACATGCCACCGTCACCACCAAAAACGGGGGGCAGGGGCCGCCCACCCCTCTTCCGGGGGCCCGTACAGATGCCTCCTCTCCTCTGCTCCCCACGCGGTGCCGCACAGGCCGCTTACACTGCAGGGCCCCGGGCCCCCCCTCCCGCCGCCACCTGCGGCCCCGCTGACGCACCCGCTGGCAGCGACTTACAGGATTGGTCCTCATCGCTCCGCCCACTGCCCGCGCGGCTCGGGGCCTGCCTGCCAGGGCTGCTAATTGCCGGTAAGAAACCGTTTCTCCGAGTCTGACAACCTTCAGCAGCTTCCACAACACCTGTCTGGTGAACGAATCTGAAAGGCAGAATGCAGAATGACGTTATGTGGACAAGCGGCTCCCGCAGCTCTGATGTAGAAACCTGCCGGTCTTGAGACAGAAAGCACGTCAACACAAACAGAGGTGCTACAGTCAATTAAAATGCGGCCTCCGCACACGGTCCCGTCACTGTGCGGGCTGGCCCCTACGCAGCCATCCCAACACCACGCGCCCCAGACCTGCAACCGCCCCCTGCGTCCCCGGGTCCCACGCAGGAAGGACCACGTGATGCTCTTCCAGGACTGGGGCACGCACACATTCGTGAGCCCAGAAGGCCCTGCCCGCCCACTGACTTCAGAACCTCTTAGACTGCTGGGTCATTGGCAACGTCAGCTGGGATACACAAGGAAAAAGGAGCCGTGGGCCGGGCTGTGGTTTTATGCTAGGCGGCCACACCCAGCAGCGAGCAGACTCAGAATGCCAAACACCACGTACACGGGGCTGGCAGTGACCTTGGCTACAGGCATCTGCCATGCACGGGGCTGCAAAAATAAAATAACTTGATTCCCATTTTAATTGGCAAGCCACATCAAATCGCGCTTGCTCCTCACCTTGCTGTGGGAGTGAACAGGTGAGTGCATGGCAACGTTCTCTCCCTCTGCCTCCAGCTTTGCGAGGGAGGCTGGTCTGAATCGATACCTATTGTCTTTCCAAAGGCAACGCAAGGCTCAGGAGCACTGGACACGGAGCTGTGTCCCCCACGGTGGGGGCACTGAGCCCTCCGGGGGCGGGAGTTCCCGATGGCAACGACAAAGGGAAGGCTTCCACGGGCAGCAGCGGTGTTCCGGAGTGTGTCCATAATAGCACTAATTACACTCGGTGCCAGGCTGGCAAAGTGCGATTTGGTTCTTAAAGGAAACACACCCTTACATGCGTTTTAAATAATAAAAATCACTTCTTAACTGAAGGGAATGATAATCACTTCGCTGGAAAAAAAAATCTGTTTAGTCTTTATTATAACATTAAGCAAATTAAACATCAGCATAATCCAGGTGATACTAGAACAGGGTCATCAAAGAAATTAACTTTGTTGTTCATTAATTTACATGGATTAGTAGAGGGCAAAAAGATAGCAAATGTGCTCTAGTTTTTTATGATATAATTTCAAACTGTACACCATTTGTGGCAGGAGGGTGACTTTGGGGTTAATCAGACTGATTTGTCCTTTTAATTGCTTTCTATTCAAAGAAAATTCATTAGATAATGTTCTCTTCAAAATTCATGAATCAATTTAACTGAAGAAACCACATTAACAGCTTTGGGTTCATTAGCACATGCAGTTGTGTTACTGGCTGATTGCTCGGAGGGTTTCCTTAGGCAAACACACTCTGTTTACTGTGATTTCTTCAGAAAGGGTTTTGAAATCAAACTGTTCATCATTACTGCTGTTGCTGTTGTTGTTATGCCTCACTTAAAAACAAACAAAAACACGCCAAAAAAACGAAAACAAAAACAAAACAAGAAGAGGAAGAAGAAAGAGGCGGCAGGCCGCCTGGCAATAACTTGGGGAGAAGGCGATTTCAGGGCCGGAGGTCTTAGAAGAGAAACTGCGCGAAAGCAGCGCGTTGTGGAGACCGCAAGAAGCGGGGAGGCCCGTCTCCAGCCTTCCTCGTGCAGCACAGAGGGGTCGCTGTGTGTGTTCTGCTGGATGCCGCCCGGGCTTTCCAGAAGAAGAGCCCAGAACTTTCCCAAAGCCGTAGGACCACGAGGAGAGGCGCTCGTGCAAGCTCACCCGGGGGCGCAGGGCAGCTCCGAGAAGCCGCGGTGCCGCTCCAGCGCCTGCCTGTCTAGGCATAAGGTGTCCGTATGTGAGCACAGGGTTCATCAGACAGTTTCAGCTTCGCTGTCAATTTTTCATGGGAAATAATTTCTCACCCCATACACACCAGGCCGTGTATTAGGAAAAATAGCTCAAATAATGCAATATTTAGGAATCAAGCAAGTCGTGTTATAAATGTATCTGAAAACCCAATTTCACCCTGTAGGGAGCAAATGCATTAATTAGTTGGAGCGGCGCTCAGCGACAGTGCCTCTGACCCTGACCCGTGCAAAATCAGACCATGAAACTGCTCTTCTTTCCAGGAGGGGCTGGCACTGTCGGTTGTTAAATATCATTCTAAAATGTAGTAAAACCTACTCATAAAAATTAACATGCGCTGATGTGGAAGATCTATCTTCTGGATGTGGAGGTGTCCACGTAAGTCCTCGGCGGCTGGGCCATCATTTCAGGTGCCCCAAAGGGCAGCCATTAGATGATCATCCTTTTCCCTCCCATTACGGTCTCCCTGGGGAGTGGGCATGACCCCAGAGCTGTGCGGAGCGGCCTCTGCCGGTCACATTCTGGATGTTCCTTTCCTTCACCCTCTCCTCCCCACCCTTTCTCCTGCCTCTTCTGGGGCCTGGGTACCACGAGCGGGGGCCGTGTTCTGCTGTGGGGCCACCGTAGGCTCCGCTGGGGGCTGGCCTGCTTCTCTGAGCTCCGCTCCCTTAAGGACACAGCCGTTTTTGTTTCCACGTGGGTGGCCACTTAAACATGCCCATCGGGAGCACCTACCCCGTCCAAGACTGCTTTCTACATTCTCTCTAGCCGAACAGTATGTCATCAGTCTCCTAGGGGCTCACGACGGGGTTACCAACGGCCATGGAAGACGTCATTCTATGTCACGGACACCAGAATTTTATATGTGAGCTCTCTTCTTGTCACTTGTGGGAGCAGAGATCATGGCAGCCTTCACTGGTGTGCCTGCGCTGACACGGCCAAGTGGGGCTCTGATGAGGGAGCCTACGCAGATACCGTAGTCCCCACGTGCGACGGGAGGAACAGACCCAGGGGCCAAGGCAGACTCCAGGCTGCAGGGTCTTGGACGAGTCGCTTCCTTCCCCTGGGCCTCTGCCTCTTCCCCGGTGATGAACACCATCGCGAGAGCTCCCTGGATGGATGTGTCCTGCACCCCCCCATGCACTGCTACGCTCAAGCACAGCTGCTCGGTGGCAGGGCTGGGCCTGGAGATCAGGTCTCCTTAAGACCAAGGCTGCCTCCGCCATCTCTTCTCCAGTAAGCAAGAACACCACGCTTTGGAGTTCTTTGGGTAGAATCGTTCTTTCAAGGGGACTCTGCTGCGGGGTGCGGGTTCCTGAGGAAGGGCCGTCTCTCGGCTGCCCAGGCCCTCGGGCTCTCCACCACCAGGCAGCAGCTAGAGGGCATCCACAGGTGCAGATGCATGGGTGTGCGCCAGCAGGTTAAGTATGCAAGTATTGTCTCTCTCTCCCTGAGGAGAGAGAAGGGTCTTCTGATGCTCTGAGCAGAGGAATCGCTCGCTTTCTGGTATTATCTCTGAACCCTTGCACCCTGGCCCCGAAGCAACCGGGATGCCCATGTCTCTTTCTGTCGGAAGCAGTTGTGGTCCCCGCAGGTGGGCAGGCCCCGGCTGCTTTCCTCCTCTTTGTCTTCTCAGTAGTTGGCTCTGGACGTTGGTGCAGTTCTAGGAGGTGTGTATCTGAGTGGGGTAAGTAAGGCCAAATTATGAGCAGGGACCAAACAGGGTCCCTGAGAACTGGACAGTAGCAGGGAAGACGCAGAGAAAGGGAAGTTTGGGAAAGCACACTGAGAAGGTGTTTGTAAAGTCCTGGACTCACTCCTGACCTGTGCACGTGTGGATCACTCTAAATCAAAGACATGGAGAATGGATGTAAGGGTTCTAGACCGGCCACTGATTCGTAGGACAGGACCATGGAGTCTGAACAACAAAATGGACACTGAAACCACAACCTGCAGAAACCTGGTCAGAACTTAGAGCCAAACCCATCCAGGTTGAGTGCCTCCTAAAAAAAAAAAAAATAGCAGTGCTATACACTGGACTCACACAAGACTGAGAGCCTCAGAACCTAACATTCAAAATGATCAGGATATAATCCCAAATGCCTTGGCAAACAGAGAATCATAAAACCCTCAACTCATCTTGGAAAAGACATTAACAAACATCAAGGCCAAGATGCCACAGAAGTTGGAATCACACGACAAGATTTTGTCCCTGGCATTTTGAGGATTAGTGGACAAATAAAATGGTAAGATATTTAAAGTGTATGATGTGAGAATTTCATATACATGGCCTGGTAACTTTGAAGGATTTTATCTGCAATAAAAATGCTGTAAGAAGGGAAAATACCTTTGAAAGAAATGAAAAGATACCGAGTTTCAAAGAAATACAAGTTATAAAAAAGAAGCAAACGAAAATTTAGTACAGAAAAATACAAAACACAAAAACTGCACAGTCTCAATAGCAGAATGGAGATGCCAGAGGAAACAGTCAATAAACTGAAGTCAACAGAAATGATCTGATCTGAGAAACAGACAGAAACACGTTAAACAACAAAAAATCAGAAAGTGGATGCGTAGGACAAAATCAAACGGTCTAACAGTCGAATTAACTGGAGTTCCAGAGGAAGAGGAAAAAGAGTACAGTGCAGAAAAAATGCTAGTCAATGATAGCTAAAACTTTTCCAATCTGGCCAAAGATATACGACAAGTCAAAAGCCTAGTAAACCACAAACAGGACAAGCCCGGAGCAATCTACTCCCACACATATCATGACAAAGCGGGCAGGTAAAATCGAAAGACAAAGAAACTCTCCAAAACAACCAGAGAAAAATGATGTGTTATTTAAAAGGGAACGAGGATTTGAATGCCAGTACAATTCTCATCAGAAACCATGGAGGTCAGAAGGAAGTGAAATAGCAATTTTATAAAGTGCTCGAAGACAAGAAAGAAACTCAGAATTCTATATCCAGTTAAAAAAAAACTCGTCAGAAATAAAGCTAAAATTAAGACATGTTCAGACAGAAACAAAGGTGCTGCCAGTAGAGGTGAGCTAAAAGAATTGCTGAAGAAAGGTCTTTAGCAAGAAGGGACCTCAGACTGGAGGGTGCAGCCTGGAAGCTTAGCAGTAAAGTCAGAACAAAAGGAATGGTAATTATCTGGCTAAATACCCTGGACTGTCCTTCTGATGAGTTCTTTAAAAAAAAACACAAAAAACTGAGAACAATCTGAGGGTTGATGGGGGGTGGGAGGGAGGGGAAAGTAGGTGATGGGCATTGAGGAGGGCACCTGTTGGGATGAGCACTGGGTGTTGGTATGGAAATCAATTTGACAATAAATTTCATATTAAAAAAATTAAAAAAAAAAAGAGGGAGACTGGGCCAACTGCTCTGAAAGTTAAGTATGCAAGGATTATAATCCCTATAAAGAGATAATGTAGTCAAAAACCTGACAGAAAAACAAAAGCTACAGAACAAGAAGTTAAAATAGCCCCAAAGAAGGGAAGGGAAAAGAGAAAGGAAAAATAGAAAAGACAGAAAACAAATAATTATGTAATAATAAAGTCATAAGAAAACAAGTGAAATAAACATGTAGATAGAAACTCTATCGTACTAATAATTCCATTAAATATAAATGGCCTTTCTTCACCAATGAAAAAATAATAGTGTGCCAGATGGATTGAAAAAATAACCCAAGTATGTGTTGTCTGCAAGAAGTTCACTTCAAATAATAAATAGATACTGATGTGTTAAAACTAAAAGGATGGGAAAAGCACACCATGAAAACGGTAATCTAAGAAAAGTTAGTAACAGACAAAGCAGATTGAGGAGCACAATTTCCAGGGGTAAAAAGGAATATTACATGGTGACAAAAGGGATGGTTCACAACCAGGACACAGCAACCCAAAACCTTTACGCACCTAACAAGAGAGTTTCAAATAAATAAAGCAAAAACTGACAAAACTGAAAGGAGAATCAGACAAACCCACAATCACACTTGGAGACCTCACTTCTCTCTCAGTAACTAACAGAAGTAGTTGACAGAAAATCAAGGATACAGAAATGAAAAACACCATGAGCCAGCTGGTTTCAACTGATTGACACAACACGCTATCCAATCACAGAATATACATTCTTTTCACATGCACACTAAAAACCGACCAAGATACACCACATTCTGGGTCATAAAACAAGCTTTAACAAATTTGAGATAATTGAAGTCATTCAAGTCATATTCTCTGATCATAATGGAATTAGACTAGATATTAATAACAAAAAGATGATTGGAAACCTCCAAACATTTGGACAGAAAACAAGGCATTTTAAATAATCTATGGGTCACAGAGAAAGTCTTTAGGCAAATTACAAAAAGAATACATTGAACTGAATACAACTGAAAATACAGCAGGTCACAATTTACAAGATACAGCTGAAACAATATTTAGAGGGAAGTTTATAGTATTAAATGCATATTTGACAGAAGAAGGGTCTCAAGTTAATAATCTAAGCTTCCACTTTACAAACAAGAAAGAGCAAAATAAAACTAAGGAAGGAAATAATAAAGGTAACAGCAGAAACCAATGAAATGGAAATAAAGAAAATGATAGAATAAAATGCATGAAACCAAAACTGTCTTCTTTGAAAAGATCAATAAAATTGATAAAGCTTTAGCAAGACTGATAAAAAAAAGGGAAGAAACAAGTTATCAACATTAGGCATAAAAAAGGGGATGTCATGACTGACTTCACAGACAGTAACTGGAGAATGAAATATTCCTACAAATAACTCTATGCACAACAATGAACAACATGGATGAAACAGACCAATGTATCAAAAACTACGAACTACCAAATCATATCCAAGGTGACATAGATAACTGGAATAGTCCTGTAACTATCACCGAACTTTAACTGAGGGTTAAAAATCTTCCAAAATCACTAGGGCCAGATGATTTCACCATTAAATTCTATCAAACATTTAAAGAACAAATACATCAACTCAAGACAATCTTTTACAGAAAACAGCAGAGAAGGGAACACTTCCCAAAACATTTTATGAGATTGGAATTACTCCAATATCAAAACCAGAAAAAGTCCAAATCCAGAAAGGTACAGATTAATATTTCTCATTAACTATGCAAAAATTCTCAACAAAGTACTGGCATATCAAATACAGCAATATATAAAAGGAAGAAGACAGCAAAATTAAGTGCAGTTTGAGGAGTCAAAGCTGATTCAATATTGGAAAAATGAACCTACATATAAAGTTACAGTAATCAAGACAGGGCATATTAATAGAGAATATATAAATCAGTGGGACAGAATAGAAACAGACCCACACAAATACAGAAGGAAAGGCAATTCAATGGACAAATGATAGTATTGCCAACAAATGGTTCTGGAACAACTGTAAAGCCACATGCACACAAAACAAAACAAAACAACACAAAAAGATTCTAGATACAGACCAGGTATCTTTTACAAAAACTAAACATAGATCACAGACCTAAAACTAAAAGGCGAAACTATAAAACTTTCAGAAGCATATACAGGAAAAAAATCCAGATAATTGTGGGTTTAGGGAAAAGTTCTTAGAGACAGTATGATCCATGAAAAAAATAATTGGACCTTATTAAAATTAATTTCTGCTTTGTGAAAAGTGCTGTTAAGATACTGAAAAGGAAAGCCACAGGCTGAAAGAACATATTTGCAAAACACATATCTGGTAAAGGACTTGTATCCAAACTATACAAAGAATCCTTAAAACTCAACAACAGGAAAATAAAACAACCCTATTATAAAATAGCAAAAGGACATCGCACCAAAGAAGATCTACAGACACAAATAAACATATGAAGAGATCTTTAAAATCATTTGTCATCAGGGAATTACAAATTAAAACAATGAGGTACAATTTTATACCTGTTAGAAGAGCCACACAAACAAACCTCCAAATCCGACAGTACTGACTGCTGATGAGAAAGAACATGGAGCATCCGGGATACTCATTCACTGCTGATGAAAAAACAAAATGGCACAGCTACGTGGGAGAAAATCTGGCAGCTTCCTACGAAACTAAACAGAGGCTTACTGTATGAACCAGTCATTGCACTCCTGAATATTTAGTCAACTTATCTGAAAACCTGTGGCCACACAAAAACCTCCATGTGAATATTTATTTCAGCTTTATTCACTTATTGATAAAAGCTGGAAGCAACTAAGATGTCTTTCAATGGATAAATGGGTAAACTATGGAACATCCATACAATGGGGTATTATTCAGTCATACAGAGTGGATCATCAAGCCACAAAATGACATGGAGTTACCTTGATGTGTATTTGCTAAGTGAAAAAAGCAAAAGCTACATGCCGTCTGATCCCAACTACGTGATGTTTTGGAAAAGGAAAAGCAACACAGATGGAAAACCCTTATATGCAAAATATATGCAAATTAACAACAAAAGCATTTAGAAGACTGGTGGATCCCAGGAAGGGGTGAAGACTGACAAGAAAATCGAAGTGTATTACAACTTGTGAACATATGAACAACCTCACTGAAGTTGGCGGGAGGGAAAATTGGTGACCAAAGAAACTCTGGAAACGAGTCTGTAAGACTAACAGCAAAAAGAATTGCATATATACACACTCTACTCGATACAGATTCGCATACTACTATATGGTATACTGGACTGGATCAGTTAACTATGTGGCTGGTGGAAGGTGGGAGCCAGTTATGTTCACTTCTCAATCTATTAAAAATAAACAAATATGAACCATAATAGTAACAGTCTAATGAAGAAAAACACGTATCAACCGAGGCAAAAAAAATTTAACAAAATTCAATATCTATTCATGATAAAATCTCTCAACCATTTAGGAAAAGAAAGTAACATCCTCAACCTGATAAAGGTATTGACCAAACAAAAAGACACAAAAACAAAACAAAACTCTAGCACTAATGTCACACTTAACTGTGAAAAAGTGAATGCATTTCCCTCAAAAGTAAGAAAAATGCAAGGATTCCCACTACTATTCAACATCATAGTAGAAGTTCTAGCCACTGCAATAAAGCCAAAAAATAAATAAATAAAAGTCATACATTTTGGAAAAAAGAAAACTGTCCCTATTTACAGACAACATGACAGTCTATGGTAAAATACCCAGGAATCTACCCACCCCCACCCCACCCCACCTCCCCAAAATCTTACAGTGAGTTTAGCTAGGTTACTAGATACAAAGTCAACACAGGAAAATCACACTTGTAAGTTAGTGTTATGTATAAACTGATGAAATGTTGTTAAAAGAAATCAAAGAATACCTAAATAATTTGAGAGACATATTCTGTTCATGGATAGGAAGTTCCAATATAAAAATTTCAGTTCTCCACAAAGTGATCTATAAATTTATTTCCCTTCCAGTCAAAATCCCAGGGAATTACTGTAGATATAGACAAGCTGATTCTAAAACTTACATGGAGAGGCAAAGGAACTTGAATAGTCAAAACATTTTGAAAAAGGGAAGAAAAAACTAGTTGGAGAAATCACACTAACACTTTTTTAAGACTTACTATGCTGTACAGGAATCAAGATAATGTGAAATTTGTAAAGGGGTAAACACACAGACTGATGGAACCTGATAGAGATTTCCAAGAGACCCACATAAATGTGTCCAAATAGTTTCTGACCAAGTTACAAAAGCATTTCGATGAAAAAGGATATTTTCAGAAGTGGTGTTGGAAAACTGGATAACCACATGCAAAACACTGGATCATGATATAACTCTTAGACCTTATAAAAATTAATTCAAAGTAGATTATATCCCTAAATGTAAACCTTTAAACTAAAAATATTTAAAAAATTGTATACCTTATGAAAACCAATTCAAAATACATATCTCTAAATGTAAAACTTTAAACTAAAAAAAAATTAAAAGAAAACTTAGAACATCTTTGTGACCTGAAATTAGGCAAACAGTTCTTAGACATGTCATCAGAAAGCACCATCCATAAATTAAAAAAATAAATTGGGCTTTGTCCAAATGAAAAAAAAAACAAAAACAAAAACAACCTGGTCTGTGAAAGTCAAGTGTTAGCAGAATGTTGCACATTGGGAGAAAATATTTGGAAATAACATACTCAACAAAGAACTTATAACCACAATATATAAAGAATTCTCTAGAGTCAACAGTGTTAAATCACATCATTTAAAAATGGGCAAAAGACTTGAACGGACAGCTCATTCGAACGGTAAATGTTTGAATAAATGTTCAACATAACTATAAGGGAAATGCCACTTGAAGCCACAATAAGATGGCATTATAGACCTATTACAACGGCTATAATGAAAATTATATAAGCAAACAAAGGTATATCTACACCATGGACTGTGACAATTAAAAGGCATAAGCTATAGACACATACAGAAATTTGGATGGATCTCAAAGGCATTAAGCTGAATGACGGAAGCCAGGCTTGAAAGGTTAAATGCTGAGTCCAAGTACATGTGTCACGGGGATGGAGAACAGACCAGTGGCTGCTAAGAATCAGCAGAGAGGTGGGGGCAGGGGCAGCAGTGACAACAGAGGGGCAGCAGGAGGGAGCTTTTAGGACGATGAACCCCGAGTCCTGATTATAGCGGCAGCTACAGAAATCTGACCCGTATTAGAACTCATAGTACTGCACACCACGAAAAGTCAATTTTACTCTATGTTAACGTTAAAAAAAAAAAAAAAAAAAAAAAAAAAAAAAAAAATTGGAAAACATAGAGGGAAACCTTTTCCAATCACTTCATTTTTAATCAACCTCCCTGAAGTTCAAGATGCCCACTGATAGCAGAGCCTCGGTCACATTCCCTGCAAACGACTTCCCCTCTCCAAGGCCCCCTTCACCCCCAACGCTCTCTGTACGGTCACCTCAAGGGTCCCTTCTGTTTGGCCCAGCTCAGGGAGACCAAGGACCTGCCTTATGGGTCTCCACCCTAACGCTCCAGGGCTGTGGCTCGGGCGGAGTTCCAGCAACTCAGCCTGTTGGCTCTGGACAGGCCAGAGCAGGCCACCCCGTTGCTCAGCAGGCCCAGCAAGGGGTGCGCCCGAGGGGGCCTTGAGAAACATAAACGAGTCCCCTGGAGACGGCCTTCCTTCCCGAACTCCACACTCATCCCCAGCAACCGCAGCATCTTCGGACATAGGAGCGACTCTCCAGCTAACGTGTCAATAATCCGTCCGTGCCTTCCACACGCGCCAACATACGCATTACACGGTAGCTACGAGATAGAGGGCAAGTAACTCGATTTACTTCAACATGCTCCCCATGGCCTCCACAGACCCAGACGTAACAAAGGAAAAACAAAAGACATACAGAGGAAACACAAAGGAAAAACAAGTTTATAGGAGGTCACTCGCGCATGTGCGCAAGCTTGAGCTTCCTGACGGGGGGACAGTGCAGATGCACTGATACATGAAGTGTGTGAAAATCTACTGTGGACCCGCAATCCGGGTCAGGACAGCACAGGGCCACCTACACACGGTCACAGCTCTGCCCATGGGCAGACTGGCCAGGACTGTGGGGGAACAGAGCCCCACATCAACCTTTCAATTTTTTTCTGTTTTTAGAGAGCACGCTCAAGTGGGGGAGCGGGCAGAGGAAGAGAGGGAGAGAATCCTAAGCAGGCTCCACACTCGGCATGGAGCCCGATGGGGGGCTTGATCGTACAGCTCTGGGATCATGACCTGAGTTGGATGCTCAACCGACCGAGCCCCCCGGGTGCCCCTCAAATCTTTATGTGCAACGTATTACAGAACAGGCTGCAAAACCCTGTGGCACTGGCTGCTGTGCACCAACCCCATCTCCGGAGCAAGGAGACCAATCAACTGATAGGGGGCTGGGGGCCTGGGTCCCGACAGATGGGCAGGGGTTTCCCAGGCAGGAGAAGGGGGGCGTCTCACACTCGGGAGACGAGCCCGCAAACAGGGAAGCCTGGGGAAGACGCCTGGGCAGACAGTGGCTGTTTCAGAGGCAAGAAGAGGCTCTCGTCTAGAACCGTGCACGGGCCACTCCATGTTCTGCTGTCACTATCTTCCTAAGGGCTAAACCAGAGGGCCTCTTTCCCAGCTGGGAGAACGGGACCTCTGTGACCCAGGCATTGCTGGGTGGATCCCATCCACCCCTTGTGTCAGACTGTAATAGCTTTTCAGCGAATGGTCACTAAAGCCACATACAGAGGCAGAATTCATGGCCTGTAACATTCACAAAAAAGAAGGTACCTTCCCCGCTACTCTCACACTCTAAGGCACTTGGCTCACCCACAGTGAGCCAGCCAGCCTCCGCAGGCCTGTGTCCACAGTGATGTCTCAGACACTCAGGGGCCTCTTGGCCTCTCTGGGGGCACAGCTCAATGCTCTCTGGCACGTGGAGGGGAAGAAGACACATGAAGGCACTTGGCCTGGCCATGGCCCGGGCCCCCTGCTCTGTGTCCCACCTTCCCAAACACCACGCAGACACAGAGCTTCCTGAGCTCTTAGGAGCTGTCGCTAATTTTCCACTAAAGTCCTCAACACCCACTCTGCAAAGCTGACATCACTATCCTCATTGAACAAATGACAAAAATCAGGCTCAGTGCCATGGCTTGACTACCGTCCACACAGCTGGCTGGGTGCTGGACTCGTCTACTGCTCCCTGGGGCCTAGAGGGCAGGACCTGTGCACCCTACTGCCAAAGTGGGTTTTGGTGACAGGGTCCCTGTCTGTCTGTAAGCTAGTCCCAAGCTCAGGGGCTTGGCTAAGGCCTTCTGTTCTGGATGAGCCTTTCTGAGCTCCCCTTCTTCAGTGTCCACTTACCAAGTTCTTCTGAGAAATGAAGACCACACCATGAGTGAGTGATGGCAGACAAGCCCTGTGGTTTTGGGGTGTAAGCAGTGACTGTGCGAAGGATTAACTGCACGAGTGACTTTGACAATGGACAAGCCAGAGAAAACCTGCCTCTGTCCCCAAAACGGAGACGCTAATGCCCATACCTTTGAGACCCTTCTATAAAAACTACGTGCAGACGGTAGTTGCCGTCCCCAACGTGCATCTGGTTCTAAGCCCGACATTCCCCTGCAGCCCTGAGTGACTCTCCAGTCAGTGGCGGACACCCCAGGGATGGGCCCGCGCCCAGTATGGCTACCTGTGCGCGAGGCTCTGCAGTAAGACAACCCCACGGAATGCTTACAGAAGGAGGCATGTGCCTTTCCCAGGACACCTTTAGGGAGTCCTACCCGCCCAACCCCCCTTTCCAGAAAATCCCTGGCTACTCCGTTGGGTGTTACGCGCTGAGCCAGCTGGTAAGATGCCAAGTAAAGATGGCCTGTTATTTTGCGGCCTCAGTGCTTGTGGCTCCAAAACGATTTCTGCTGGCCTAAGGATCGGTGTTATTAAGTAGGCTGAATTTTGGATCACTTTCCACGAGTCGAATCCATTGCTGTGTAAGAAAAATTGCCAATGTGCAAGTATTTCAAAGTACTGAACACAGACGGTTTTAGGTACACAGTAAGTAGTCAATAAAAGCCTGGTCAGTGTACATGATGCAGAGTTGAAAGGCTATTCTGGAAGGCAGCTATGCTCACCACTGTACCACCAAAGCTAGAAAGGCTATCTTGAAAGAGATGTTCCTCAGAGGTTCTGAGCGATGCTGAGGAAACAGGGGCATGAGTACTATTCTGAAAATTCATTTGGAAATTTTGGTCAATTTGCTTATGAATCAACGATGGTTCATAACTAGTGTTAACGTTTCTTACTGCACACCAGGCACCGTGCAACCTGCTTTATCATATTGAATCCTTGACAGCCGCCATGACTCTGGTGTGACTGTCCTCTCCTCGGCGGGTGAGAGATCCCTGGGGCCCCGGATGGAGCAGGCTATCCAAGGGCATGCTGGGAAGGCCCAGGCCAGCAGGGGGCCAGGCTCTCGGGCACAGGCCTCCATCACCGGCATCGCACAGTCTTCCACCACGCCCTCAGCACCCCCCACAGAGGTACACAACTGGGCTGCTTCCCACCCCTCCATCTTGGTTTCATCCTGGTCGGACGGGACCAGCGCGAAGGTACACGCCACACAGAGGTCATCAGAGCTGACCTGTGGGAAAGGCGCTTTGTCCATAGGGCCTGCTGTCCATCCTTGGATTCCTGTCCCCCAACAATGACGCATGCTTAGCCAAACGGCAGTTTGGGAGGGGAAAGGAGTGCCCAGCAGACCCTCGTGCCCCCGTGCTGGCCTGCCTACCTCTCTCTCCCTCCCAGGCTAGCCACAGGTGGCCCATTCTCCCCTCTGCCCCTGACCCTGGAAGGCGGGCAGGTGTGACACCCACAGCCCAGGGCTGTTCCGGGATGAGCCCGCCGGGGAGGACGGCGTCCCGGCCGTACACAAGCTTACCCTGCCAGACGGGGAGACAGGCCCGGTCTCCGCCTCACGGCATTCTGCTTCTGGTCCCGTACGTGCATTCCGGACCCACTGAAGGTGGCGGCTGGGCTCTGCGGCCAACAATACTGTGTTTTTAGTTCCTAAATTTCCCTTTCGTGACTAATATCAACATAGGTCAGGGAAGGAAGAAAGACGTGTGAGGTGATGTCCATGCGGATGTGAAATTCCCTCCTGCCAGCGTGGGGACACGGCGCGGGGCTCTGCTTTGCTTCTGGGTCTGGCCGATGCCAGAATGAGTGCACGGCACAGGTTGACCTAATTTGTTAACAAGTACCACAATCGTATGCATCTCTAGCTATGGGCCAAAAAAAAAAAAAAAAAAACTAAAAAGATTTTGGGATGCAGTTTAAAAAAACAAAATAAACTGAAAAAAGTCCACAAAGCACAACACAAAACTTTTACTACCCCTTGTATAGGCAATGAGTAATTTTTAGGCGCAATAAAATTTTTGATATTTTAGAACAGTGGTCCTCAAAGTGTGGCCTGGGGAGCTTTAGGGGTCCCTGAGACCCGTTTAGGGGGATTTTCACAGTAACACTAAGATGTTATTTGCCTTTTTAATTCTCCTGCTCTCACAAGCATGTAGGAGTTTTCCGTAAGCTAAATGACGTGTGATACCACAACAGATTAAGTGACAGGGTAGCTATGAGAATCCAGCTGTCTTCCATTAAGGCAGACACTACTGAGATTGGCAAACACATTAAAAAAAAAAAAAAAAAAAAAAAAAAAAAAAAAAAGCCAGTCTTCTCAGTAAGTGTTTTTGGTTTTGGAAAATAGCCATTTTCATACAAAATATATTATTTTTGATAACATGTAGCAAATTCATTGTTATTTTTAAAAGAACTTAAGGCCTTAAGAAGTCCTCAGGTTTAATTTCCAGCTTGGGAAATGCAGACAGACACAACCCTCACAATCCAAGCTCTTTGGGGACCTCAGTAATGTCGAGCAGATGGAGGGGTCCAGATGAACACAGGGTCTACAGGGTGACGCCGGCCCCTTTCCAGGCCTAGCCAGGCCGAGCAGGGCACTGTGCTCATGAACAGAAACGCGCCCGCACGCTCGTCCGGTCCTGGGCGCACGAGAACACAATCACAGAGCTCATCTCGCACACGGACTGGACTGTTAGCCCTTGGAAATGAACCTCCCGCCTCACGCACGTGCGACGAGACGACGCACACACCCAGCGAGGCTTCTGCCAGGTGAAGGGGGCACCACGTCCTCACGGCGGCACCGTGCGTATTTGTACTCACCTTCCCAATAATTAGAGTGCCCGAAACTTATTTAACGAAAGAATTATGCCCAAGACTGTAAGCTCCAACTTAAGGAGGCCTACAGAGAGATGATTAAACCGTGAATGTCCTGGTTTGAATGTGAATAATTATGTATTAACACCCTTCACCATTCAAATAATTGTCATTCAGCTCAAAGCAGAAGAACCGACTCTGAACAGGTGTTAATGGTTTCCGGACAATATCAGAACCACAGAGAAACACAGGGCGTGAAAACGCTGAGGGGGAGGGAAGGAGAGTACGTGTTTAAGAACGTGCACCTGAGTGCATGCTGAGCACTGGGGGGCCACTGAGAAAAGGCCGGATCGAGAACAAGTCCGTGCCTCCAGTCCTGGTTCCCTTGGGCCCCCGGCCCCCACGCACCTCACCTAGACTGTTCTCCTTCGGGACACTCGCTTTCTCCTCTTAGAAGTTCTCCCAGCTTTCGTGGCCAGGACGCTGGGACCTGCTCCCCTAACCAGGCCCCCGACCGGCCCATTCCCCAGAAAGAACCGAACGCTGTTCCCCACACAGCACTCACACACAGGGTCAGTGCTCCCTCCCCGCACAACCTTGTGAGCAGAACAACAAAAAGGTGGAGAATCAGATTTAAAATGACACAATGTCACCAGTGTACACAACACAATGTTTTCCAACATTGCCATCCCTTCATCCACCCTGAGCAGCGACAGGAAGGCCACTGCTGATGTCATATCACGCCTTCCCTTTGGCGGTTTCAGTCACACGGCAGAGAAGGGACCAGCTGAGCGCGTTTCGGACCCACGCCGTTTCACGCTAAATACACAATGACGTGTGTACGTACCACCCCACCCTGCTTCCAATCCAGTTCAGAAACTCCTGTGCACCCAGTTGGAAACTTCTAGAAGCCTCCTGCTGGCCCTCCCGAGTAGTGGAAAGGGAGCCTTGCCAGCTTCACCAGGAGGCCTACTTGGCTGCTCCTGGAAAGTCTAAACATTGTTTGCTTCCTGAAGCAGGGTAGCGTCCCACAGTCCTAGCCCTGACACCCAGGCGCTTCTGTCCTTGGACTTAATTTCTGGGAATACTGACAAATCTATAGGGGGTGGGTGGGTCTGCGTGGTCCCCACCCATATGGCTTCTTGAGCTCCTGTGAAACAGCCCTGAGGTCTGTTAAATAATTTTAGCTAACTTTTGAAGACCAACCTAACAGAAAGGCACTAAGCCCTTAATTTCTTAATGAATTATTCTTTACCGTAGGACAGGGATTATGCCATGGAGAAGGCATATCATTACTGAGAGAGCTGTCAGGAGGACAGGCAAAAGGAAAACTGGCAAGCTTTAATTTCTCTGCAGAGAAATGAGGGGCTCTTTGGGGATTAATCTCAGTATCAACATTGAGCCTTTGCCGCAGGGCAGCTGAAGAATTCAAAAGAAGTTGTGACTGAATTTTGAGTGATGGAATCTAGCTCCAATTGTGCAGCTGACTTTGGTTTCTCACCTATTCAAATGAGGACGAGGCCGTGCAGGTGTGGGTAGAGGGGGTTGCCACAGGACCGGTAACGCACGTGCCCTCTGCAGGGGTGACAAGGACGGAGGGAAGGCCAGGCAAGGGCCCGGCTGCGACATTGCACTGAACATACACTAAGAAAGTTCTCCTAGGCAGAGAGGGAAATGGAGGGCTGGGGACGTTTCCGCCTGCTGCCTGGCCAGGTGGGTTCAGGGACCAGGGCCAAGGTGCAGAGAGGGGCCTGCTGGGGACAACCCTGTAAGACAGCTCACTTCCGGCTTCTTCGGCTTTTCACACTTGGCATTAGATGTGTCACCTGCAGTCAGTCCTCGTCCATGACAAACAGATGCAGTGGTTCTGCAGTGGTTCTCCCCCTGCTCTGGGTACGAGAGAGGCATTTACCTTCTAGCACTCCCTGGGCCTGTCTGCGAAGCCCAGGCTGGAGGCCGAAATGAGCAGGGCACAGAGCCCGGGGGGCACACAGACAGTGGGATCTCTGGCTGGTGATGGGAAAGAGCCGCCCTGGGGTAGGTGGGGGGGTGGTCTGGGGACTTTGCTCCTTGGCTAAAGGCTGGTCTACAGTGTCACAAGAGAGGTGAGGTTGTTGTCACCAGCTCAGTGCTGTTGCTGGGGAAAATGGGCCTGTGCCTGTCCACAACCATTCAGCCCTACCTGTGGCAGCTGAGGGCCATTGGTGCAGCGGTAGGGTACCTGGGAACAGCACAGCCTCAACGTAACACGGGTATTTCTTTTTTTCTTTTTTTAAAGTTTTTAACATGTTTATTTTTGAAAGACAGAGAGAGACAGAATGTGAGCGGGGAGGGCAGAGAGAGAGAGACACACACACATACACACAGAATCCGAAGCAGGTTCCAGCCTCTGAGCTGTCAGCACAGAGCCTGATGCGGGGCTCGATCTCGTGAACCGCAAGATCATGACCTGAGCTGAAGCTGAACCCTGAACCGACTGAGCCACCTAGGCACCCCTAATGTGGGTTATTTCTAATTACACTTCAGAAAGAGCACATTGTTCTATGTAGAAGGTAATGTCCCAAATTCAGGCTCACATAATGCAAGGGAGAAAAGACCCAGTGTATGTTCAGATTTATTAGTTTCTTACTCATTTATTCAATATTCAATCAGCAGCTACTATGTGCATGCCAGGAGGAGGCAGGGCACAGGTGTGCCCCAAGTGCACGGCCAAGGGCTTCAGGTGGCAGTCACCACCTGCTCAGACCCCTCACTGGAAAACATGGCATTGGAGAGCTAAAAAAGCGAAACATGAACTAGCATGGAATGTAAGCTTCCAGGCAGACAGTAGGGCAGTGATGTCACAGTCACTCCTGATTCTACCAAGAGGTCAACACAGAAGCTATGGCCAACTTCAAAACCAGCTCACGCTCCCAAGTACGAGCCACTTGCACGACTGGCTCTATGTGGTCACGGCACAGCCAGCAAAGACTGCCGTGGTGAATTTACCCTTCCTGGCATGTGAGGAGAGGGCTCACGCTGTGAGGTGACATGTGCATGCATTCCTGTCACCTGTGCCACTTACTAGTCATTTAAGCTCATTATCTCTCTGAAGTTCGGTGCCCTCAACTCAAAAACGAGGGTCCCAGCATCGAGGACTGAAAGTGAAATCTGCACCGAGGGGTCAACAGAGTCCCCGTCACATGGAGAGGGCTCAGTAAGTGTGAGCTGCCGACAGAACCACAGCCACGAAGTGTGAGCCTGATCGGCCCCACCCGGACCTCGGAAACGGCACAGGTCTGTGAGGCAAAATCACTGCTCTGCAGAGATCGTATGTGTGCAAAGAGGTACGCTTGAATGTGAAATGTGGTAACGGTGGGGAGAGGAGGTCTCAGCTGAAAGTGCATGATTGCTAAGGAGACACAAAAAGCCACAGAGAGGACAGGATGACCACAAAATGGAAACCCTGGGGCCCTTGGCCCTGGCCAGTCTATACGGAGGATGGCCGTGTGGGCTCACTGAGCCACAAAACCTCCGCACTGGCTGCTTAAAAATAAAACATTACAAGAATGTGTAAACTATGCTCTGCCCCTTGAGCTTCTGTGGATGTGGAAACACTCCATGAGCATGCTACCCAACCACAGCGTCCGTGTTAGGTCAACGTGTGGTCCAGCCCACTGGTGTGCATTCAGCCCCGAAAACAGAACACACTCTGTAGTCCGGGGGCACTTTCTGAAAGGGTTGTCATCGTGCTGGTACAACAGGCCTGTCGTGTGGTTAAACACGACGACACATACTCAGGAAAAGCACAATGGTTTTCAGGTCTAGGAATGCTGTCTGACACTCAGATTAATGAACTTCTATGTTGCACATCAGCAACAGACTGGGGGAACATTAATTAAATGAAGTACTCTATAATTAAACCACTCAACTTTAGTCATTCAAACCATGGCTATGAACACCAAAGCTCTGGCCTGCCTAGGACACTGCTGCCTGCCCTCAGATGTGGCCAAGCCAAGGGGATAGCTCAAGGGGCTGGTCACGCCTTGGGCCCACACGGACATGGATTCTGTGCTCTCTTCCACTCACCGAGGGAAGGCGGCTGCACAGGACTGTCTTCACTGCAAAATGGCAAGGCAACTCACTGACAGAGCCCCTGCTTGGCTTGCTGGCTTAGCAGAATCTGGTGACACAGTTCAAAGACCTGAGGCTTCCCTTCCCTCACCATGCCTATGAGACCAGGATGGCCAGTCCGTCCTGTGGGGTGGTTTAGGGGGCCGGGGAGGGACACTGATGACCCACAGATGGCCACTCTCCTACCGAAGGACATCCTGGTTCCTTTCGGGTTTTTTTCAATTATAAATAAAGCTGCTATAAACATCCGTGTGCAGGATTTTGAATGGGCATGTTTTCAATTCATGCGGGCAAATACTAAGGAGCCTGATGGCTCGGTGGGAAGGCAAGATTATACTTAATTTTGTAAGAATCTGCCAAACTGTCTTCCCAAGTGCACCATGTTGTGTCCCCACCAGCAGCGAATGGGAGTTCCTGTTGCCCCACATCCTCACCAGCATTTGCTGTTGTCAGTGTTCTGGACGTTGGCCATTCTAATAGGTGTGTAGTAGCATCTCGTTACTTTAATTTGCATTTCCCTGACAACGTAGGATGTTAAACTTTTTTTTTTTAATCTGATAACTCGCCATCTGTGTATCTTCATCGGTCAGGTGTCCGTTCATGTCTCTGGCTCACTTTTCAGTTGGCTTGTTCATTTTCTCCCCAAGTTTCAAAGGTTCTTTGCATATTTTAGGGAACAGTCCTTATCACACGTGTCTCTTGCAAATACTTTCTTCCAGTCTGCAGCTTGTCTTATTCCACAGATGCTGTGTTCCACAGAGCACCAGTTTTTAATTTTAAGAGAGTCCAACTTACCGATTATTTCCTGAATTGTGCCTCCGGTGTTTCACCTAAAAGGTCATCACCATCCCCAAGGTCATCTAGGTGTTCTCCTGTCTTCTAGGAGTCTTAATGGTTTGTGTTTTACATTTAGGCCTGTGGTCCATTTTGAGCTAGATTTTTGTGAAGGGTGGAAAGTCTGTCTATAGTCCTTTCTTTGCACACAGATCTTCTGTTACTCCAGCAGCATCTGTTGAAAAGATTATCTTTTTTTCCTACTGAATTGTCTTTGTGTCTTTGCTGAAAACCAGCCCAGTCTATTCCTGGGTTCTTTTGTGCCACTCATCTGTTTATTCCTTCACCCACACTCTATTGTCTTGATTACTGCAGCTTTTTAGTAAGTCTTAAGGTACCCTCGCCTCAGTCCTCCAATCTTGTTTTCCTTCAGTGTTGTGTTATTGGCCATTCTGGGCCTCCATATAAACTTCAGAATCAGTTTGCTGATATCCACCAGGCAAAATGCTGGGACTGTGATCGAGACTGCGTTAAATTTTTAGATCAAGTTGGAAAGAACTGACATCTTGACCATATAAAGTCTTCCTATTCATGAACATGGGATTCCTCTGCATCCATTTAGCTCTTCTTCGATCTCTTCCATCGCCTCCAGTTTTCCCGCTATAGACCTAGTACATACTTGGGTTACAGTTATACCTAAGTATTTCATTTTGGGGGTGCTAATGTAAGTAGTAATAGGTCTTTAATTTCACAATGAGCACTTTTTCATGTATTTACGGATCAATTCAGACAATATTCCTTTGTGAAGAGGCTGCTCTTTTTCCCACTTACTGGACTGTCTTTTTATTATGGAGTCAGGAGTCTTCATATGTCCTGTGTACAAATCCTTTGTTAGGTATACACGTTGCGAATACTTTCTCTTACTCTGTCTCTTTCCTATTCATTGTTTTAATGATGTCTTCTACTTTGAATAGAGTGTATTTTATTTCTGTGTTCGTAGCCTTATTTTTCTGTGTTATAGGGGATATTTGTCTGTTAAAATTATGAAGGTATTCTCCATGGTTTCTTCTAAAAGCATTAGAGTCCACGCTTTACATTTAAGTACAGATACATATCAAATTAATTTTTATATATGGTGTGAGCAAAGGGTCAAGGTGAACTTTTTTCTTCTTTTGCAGATGATACCAAGTTGTTCAGGCACTATTTGTTGAAAAGGTTTTCTCTTCTGCTCTAAGTTTTGATCTTTATGCAAGTACCACAGTATCTTGATTACAGAAGATTAGTGAGTCTTGAAATCAGGTAATTCTAGTTCTAACATCTTCATTTAGTTTCAAGCTTGCTTTAGATGTTCTAGGCCTTTTGCATTTCCATATAGCTTTAGAATCAGCTGGGAATTTCAAGGCCTGAGTGAACTTAACACAAAGGATAGTTCATGAAGAACTAAAGTCTTGGCAGTACTGGCTTTTCCTATGATGAAAGGATGTGTATTTAGGCCCTCTTTAATTTCTCTCAGCATGTTTTATATTGCTCAATGGCCAGGTCTTATGTATCTTTTATTAAAGTTAATCCTAAATAGTTTATACTTTAATTTTTAATTTCTTTGCATAAAAATCAAATAACTTTATATATTAAAATTTATCTTCAGCCTTGTTGAATTTACTTGTTTTAATAGTTTTCAAAATTCTATATAAGATACTCTATGTAAACAACTATATAACCTGAAAATAAAGACAAGTGTACTTATTCCTTTCTGATACATGTGACTTCATTTTACTTAACTTTTTGCACAAAACTCTGTCTTTACCCTTTTATAAATCTGTGTATCGTAGAAAATATATATAGTGTGTGTGTGTGTGTGTGTGGGGGGGGGTGTCTGGCTTTTTATCGAATCTTAGTAAGGAGGAATCTATGCCTTTTTATTGAATCTTAAGACCACTTACATTTAACGTAATTACCAATGCAGTTGGGTTTAAATAAGATGGATGTGCTATTTGTCCTGTTTTCTTTTTTTCTTTTTACTTTCTCTCTTTTTACTTTCAGATTAAGTATTTTTAAAATCAGTATTCTACTTTACCTTTTCAATTAGCGTATGCACCATCTATTGGCTTATGTCGGTTTTATTTCTTAAGTGTCATCTTAGAATTTACAAATTCATCTTTGGTTTATCAAAGTCTGCCCTCAAATAACATTACACTTGCTCCCAATAACATAAAGAACCTTACAGCAGTATATTATCATTTCCCCAGTCCTACCTTTTATACTATTGTTACTCTACTTCTACATATATTATAACCCCCAAAATTCATTATTAGTTTTGTTGTGAAGTAATATCTTTTAAAGAAAATAAGAAAACTGAGAAATAACTTTCATACTTTTCCGCATATTTCCAGCCACCCAGAACACTAAAATACCTGTACTAGAATATCTGTAGCATCATCACTTATAAAGGCAAAAAAAAAAAAAAAAAAAAAAAAAAAAAAAAGGTGAGAACCCTCATTTCTATAACACAGCGTAGGAAACAAATTATGGCAAATTCACAACATGGGATACTTAACAGTAGTTATTAGTAAAAATCTCCATGGGATTCAAAAACAGAGGAATCTCACAACAATGTTGATTGAACAGGGCAAGTCACAGGAAGGTATCGGTATTACCCCCTTCGTATGTAACAGCAAACACGGGGCCGCGAGGAGGGAAGGCAGACATGGCCAGGGAGGGCACACAGGTACTTGGCAGTGCTGCTGGTGCTCCATTCCTTACCCGGCGGGGGGGGGGGGGGGCATCGTGAACCTTCCCTTTATTATCAATACCTCACAAACCCCGTAGGAAGTTTCTTTTATCTGAAGCAAGTATTTCACTAAAATCATGAAAATATCAACTTGCCTTCAATGTGCTCAACAATTAAGGAGGCTCTTGAAACTGCTCCTGTCATCTGATAAGAAGTGATTCAAAAAGGTTATTTGGTTTTCTTGTTCTTCCTGGTGTTTAGATTTTACACAGGAGCAGGAAGAGGAAGAAATATGCAAGCATCTGAGTGCCACACACACTGCGTCTTCCTCCTCTGCTCACACTTTCCAAAGGAGCCCTTAGCACCCCGACCTCCAAGCCCCACCCTCTTCATCCCAGTGGCCTGGTTTACGCTCCTTCAAAGCACTCACATCACTCCCCCAAGAGTCTAGGGGATGCACATCATATACATGTGTATCTATTTCCCCCTGGCACAGAAGCTCCTTAAGGCCCAGAATTTTGTTGTTCTGTGCTAAATTTCCAGAGCCTACAAGAGGGCTTTGCATGTAGCTCAATGGGTACTTGTCCAACAAATGATGAGCTGAACTTGGGTCTTCATGGTCAGGCCTAGGGCTCTGTCTACGAGTGGCATCTGTCCCCACCCACTCATGGGAGGCCTGGAGTCCCCGGCCCTCACCACTCAGGATCATCTCCCTTTCCTCCCAATTGATCTTTACTTTGAAGACGATGACATTTTTTTTTTTTTTTTTTAAGTCTGGGAAAAGAATTCAATACATGTATTGTACTGAATTTCTAGGATCTCTGCCCCCAATGTATAAAATGGAATAACTAATCAAGGGTCATTTAACAACTGTGTCCAAGGCACTTGGGAAGGGGGAATCTGGACACCCCTCCATACTTCCATCCACCTGCTCTTTGGAAAAAGGGGCCAGAGCACACTTGGTCCAGGGAGGGGAGGGCCACACAGCCGTTGCTGCCCCAGCACACCTCCCAGGGGTTTTCTACAAATCCTCTCAGGGTTTTCTGGAGTCTCCTCAAGTGTCCAAAGGTCACCCGGGAAGGCTAGGTCATTTTTATGGCGGTTCCATAGGCCAGGGCTCTCCAGACTACACTGTGGGGAGCATCAGCCATCCCCAGGTGCTAAAAGGGAGAGGAGCTGTGGAGAAGGTTCTGTATTTGGGGAGGTTCAGGAAATTCATAAACTACAGAACCTTCTGACCATCGAGGTATACACGCCGTACTGAAGGGTGTGTCTCAGGAGTCTGGCTCAGCTTTGCTTACACGTTCCCAAGCTTCTGCTGGTGGTCACGCAATCTTTCCTGGTGAGACGTCTTAACATCCGGTAGAACTGAGGTTTTACCAAGTGACCTAGATCTGCGTCCTCTGGAGTTAAATGTACGTCTGCTCCTTTCTTCCCCAAGCCCATTTGTGCTCAGCTGTCCTCAGAGCCCTGGGAATCCTCTGCTCACGGCTGCGGCAAATCCGGGGACAAGGGAATGGCTGAGTGCGGGGTGATATTTTGCTGGTTTCCCGTTGCCGAGTGTGGGTAGGACACAGTGGGCAACGACACCCTCGGCCGAGCGCTGCAGGGGTCTGGCAGGAGGAGCAGAAACGACCTTGTCTGTCAGAAAGATAGGCAAGCTGTAAAAAAGTTCTCAGAGAATCATCCTGCGTGCTCTAAGAGACAGCAAACACGGCTCAACTCTCTGATATAATAAACTCAGGGCTTGAAGTCTTGCTTCTAGGATCCAAGGTTAAATCTGCCGAATTTAGAAACTCAAGGGTTTTGCAAAAGCGCTAGAGGCTGCCTGCAGCAGGCTAGAAGTGGTGCGCGTGCAGTGCCCGGGGCCTAGCACAGCTGCACCCCAAGGTCACGAGCAAGGCCTCAGAGAAGCGCTCTGCCCCTGGGCTGCAGGTGGCTTGAGGGCAGAGTCTGCAGCAACCCCCTGGGGGCAGCCAGCAACCTCAGGATTCGGGACATGTTTAGACCTCTGCTTGTGGTCCTGATCTCAGCAAAGGGTCCCCTCTGATTTTCCGTGTAAGGTTCCACCTTTCTGAATCACCTCCACCCTGCACCCCAGTTCTACCAACAAGCACGGCTATATGGTGTATGGAGAGAAAAGGCAGGCCCGGTACGGTCTTCGCCAGAAGTTAGCCTGCGCGCAGGAAGAGCAACGTCCCCAGTAAACCCCTCACGGGGGCTTCTGCAAAACGAGGACACCAGACAGCGAGGAGACAAAAGGCCCTAGAGGCAGGACCGGCAGGGGCTCAGGCTTCGAGGGAGGCGAGAGCCGCGAAATCCAGGCCTGCATGGCCTAGACGCAGAGCAAGTGTGACACCTCCCACTTGCAGGCAGCGCCTGGGCAAGAGGCCCCGTGCTCTCCTTTGGAGGCCTGACTCGCTACCAAGGAACAGAACCTCCAAAATCACTTACAGGAGGCTTTTAATGGCTTCTCCTCGTAAGATTAAAGTAACAAGAAACAAATGATACCAGGGATTTGTTAAGAAACACGAGGCCCATCTTTCTGCACGTGTCGTGTCGTTGAGACTTGGCTGGCCCACTGCCCCACATCCCCTCACTTTCTATTCTGCAAAGCCAAGAGCCACGCTTATGAGGGTGGGCCCAAACCACGGCAGCTGAATCAAAGGTCGGAAACGGACAGTGAAGTGCGTTCAGTGCTGGAAACGGCGACAGCTAACACCTCACAAACATCTCCCACGGCGGTCAGAGCCAGGTGGCCCGGCCTCCCGCAGCACCAGTCTGACGGCAGATAGCCTCAAACTTAAACCCGAAGTGCACGCATCCGTGTTTCCCCAGAGGAGGACGTCCCACATCTAAGAAAGCCAAACGTTATCTTCAGGGTGGGTGTGAATGAACGAGCAAAGCACCAGGCATCTCCAGAGAAGCTTCAGGAAGGGCAACCTGGCGGGGCCGGTCTCCATCAGAGCCGAGACAGGTGGGAGGACCCCTCCTCCTCCCCAACTCTGCAGGGAGTTCTCCCCAGACACGCTGACCCTCTACTGTGGCTCAGTGTGGCCAGCCCGCGGGGACGCAAGCTGTGTGTCCCGTAGCCACTAGGCAGGGTGTCCTTGCCAAGTTCTGTTGAATGTCTAGAGCACTTCAGAAGACTTGGTTCACAACGCCGGGCAGAGTCTGCTCACCACGAGGGTCACTAGGGTTCTGGAGAGCACGTTCTATCCGCTGCGAAGGCAGCAGGGGCTCCCTGTGCTGGGTCTCTGGAGGTCTCATTTCCCCCTCAGGACCCCTTTACACGTCGCTGCTGTCACCCCGCCTTACACACGGGCCATCAGAGGCTCAGAAAGCATGTTACTGGTGGGACCGTGTCCTCCAAAATTCAATGCTGAGGTCCCAACAGCCAGTAGCACCTGACAACGCAACTATCTGGAGAAAGGGCCTTTAAAGAGGCGATTACGAGGAGGCCGTTGGGGGACCCTGAGCCGTCTGACTGGTGTCCCTGTAACGAAGGAAGGAGAAAGTGCGACGCGACCCCAGGGGCCTTTGTCCCTAAAGGGAGCCACGCAGGGGCGGCAGGCGGGCAGCTCGGGAAAAGCCTGGACCCTGGACTTGCAGCTCCAGAGCCGTGAGAGAACAGAGAGAACACACTTCCGCTGCCCAAGCCACCCAGCCCGCGGCACGCGCCCCCACCGTCCCGGACAAGGGGCGCCGGCAGTCCCCGCGCTGGCTCTGCAGGCCTGGTGGAAATGGGGGTGGGAGCCCCCAGGCTCCTCGCAGGCCGAGCACGGGGCCTGAGGTCACGCATGCGGGCAGGGCTGCACGGACGAGCGCCTAGAGGCTCAAGGGAGCATCCCTCACCAGCTCACAGACCTGGGCCGGGTCAAGGTCAGCAGGGATGCTGGAAACATCCCTCAAGTCGGCCCGGCCCGCTCGGCCTGAAGATCCACCCTTGAGAACAGAGGGCTGAGGGGGCACAGGCCTCACTCGGCTCCTCCGGGAGGTGGCCCTGGTTCTTCCAGTTCTGCGGTCACATGGGGCTGCTGGCTTCTGAAGGGCCCCCGGGGAGCCTCAGCCCTCCCACGTCCTAGGTCAGAGCAGCAAGTCCCCGCCCCTCACCCGGGCCTGCTGGCAGGTGGGGGGCAAGCGTGGATTTCCACCCATGGCTCTGGTCACATAAGCGGCGTGCACTTTGTAGGGGACCAGAAGTCTTAGCCTGAAAATTAAGACATTACCTCAGAGGCCAAAGCGGAGGCAAGCAGCCTGCTCTTGGGGTCGAGCTGTGGTCAGCCTCGGTCAGCTGGCTAATGCCGTGAGCCCTGTGCGCCTCTCTCACCGCCCTCGGACTTCCCCAGAACCCTCCAGACTGGCAAGGCGAGCCTGCGTTCCCCGTGCACGCTGCTCGGCCCTCCCTCACTCCAGCCCTACAGACCGGCGCGGGGTAGGAGCGGTGAGCACCGTCAACCTTCACACCGAGGAGAACGGCTTTTATTAATACAAATTGGGCCATTAATACTATTTAAATGCATTAGCTTTAACACAAATAAACAAGATCTGCCGGTGAAACTTTAAAAACGAATCCCGTATTCTGGAAAGGGAAACCCAGCCGGTGAAGAAGCAGGGGCCCCCAGCCAGGTATTAACACGGAGGGACCACGGGAGCCTCGCGTGGGTCCAAGGTGCAGGCTGTGAGGAACATCAAAAGGTGTTAATGGTTTCAATATTTATCTGCTGCAGGGAAGCACTCTAAAAAGAAGACAGAAAAAAAAATTCTGCTAATGGCTGTGTCTCTGCCATTAAAATGAAAAGCTTAATGCATCTTATAATCAGAGGACAATTTGCAAATCATTAAGAGAAATGTAAAATTCCATTAAAATACAAATCAAGAGACTCTCCCTGGACTAATAATCTTTTTGATATTATTTTGCATTTCACTATTTCTGTTCCAATACCCAGGCCCCACAAATGATCAGTTCCTGAACATGCTATTTACCACAGCCTACTTCTTTAACGAGACCAAGAGAAGGATAATCTGCTATTCAGAGCAGGTACTAATGAAGAATTCCATATATTCTGAAATTTAATTAAAACCCCAAAGATTTCAAATTAGATGCAATTTGAAATGCCTGGGGCAGAAATACATGCACTTGCGTGGCGAGGGTACCACGCTGAAAGTTGATACCGTAATTGGTCTTGATGTATTTTTGTGTTGCTGGGCTGAAGCACAGAACTCATAACCATATAAAAATTCTCTGTAGATTACCTGCTCATTGAAAATGCCATCACTCAGGTAGTTCTCCACTAAATTACCATGCCACTAAAATGCACAAAGTGATTCGCAGAGTAGAGTGGCACAGCTGGCCGACGCTGCCAATGAGTTATGCATGCGTCAACGCGGCCTTTTTTCTTAGTAAAATATGCTCAGTTGAATATTAAAACATAATTGGCATTCAACCTAAGCAGCTTAAACCATTCCGTTATCTTCCTTTAAACCGATTTGGCTCCTCCACAGTTATTTTCAAGGATGCGATTCACAAACTAATGATGCCATCATACTCAGCTAGATTTCGCTGTTTTACATTGGTCATAAATAGGCACAGTTTCTAAGGCCTGCCAGGGATGGCCTTTAATATTAGCTGCTCTTGAACATCAAAGGCCCAATTCTTGAGGAAAAAGAAGGGGGGGGGGGGAAACGTGCCATTTATGTTGGTTCTTGCATATCTTTTTCTAAACAGAGGAAGAGCTGCGAATTTTCTCTGAAAAGTAGGTCTTGGCCAAGCAATGAGCTCGAGGTCGCATGAGCTCAGCTTCTGGGTTTTCCTCAAACTGTCTAAGGAAAGGCTGAAAAGACCATGTTGCCGGACCACCGTGGCCCAGCCGAGGAAGGAGCATGCATTTTTAGAAAAAGCAGACAATGCGTGTACACACGCACGTCTAGGGATGGGTCCTTTACACAGCGTGTTCTGTGCAACAATTAAGAGCGGTGCTCAAAAAAATGCAAAAGTAGTTGCCATAGCAACGAAGATACTGTAGCTTTTGAAGCTGGGGGGTGGGGGGTGGGAGCAGGCAGGACTCACCAGGGATGCTACTTTCTGAAACACTGTGGCTGTTTACCTTAACATTTAGAGAGCAGGAGAAATCTGATCTCATTTTCAAAACTTCTCACTCGTCACTGAGATGTATTTTAGGCTAAAGACTTTCCTTCCCCTACTTCATTCTCCAGTTTTCTTCTTCAGACGCACTGTGTTTTGTGCCGTTAAGATACAACACGATGCCCCAGCGTGCCGAGCCTCAGGAGGTCTGCTCCGTCCTGGTGACTCCAGCACCGCACGAATCACACGGCTACGCAAACGGCCTTGGAAAGAGATCAGATCTTCCCATTCTGACACGTACACACAACGTGTAAATCTTGTATTCTGAGTCGGCCCGAACATTAAGGGTTGCAGGTAAAAATCATAGGTGATGAGGCATTTAAATAATAGTTTTTACACTTCTGGCTCCTACAAATAGCGTTACAGTGTTACTGCCATTAATGTACTAACATTTATATATTTAATGTATTGATAATTTACAGTCCAATTCTCTATACATTTTTTATTAAAATATAATTTTCTCTATAAACCCAGGTGGTAGAGAGAATCCTATTTATTACTTCTCGGATGGTATAAAAATGCATTTAAAAATGCATTAACGCTGCCTGTAAAATGTGAATATACAATATTTTATGACAACAAAAATATTTAAACATTCTCTTTGGAAGCAACACACGTTAATCTAATGCCTACAGTGGGAATAAAAATTCTGAAAGCACATTTAAGTGAAAAGTCTGTTTTTCACTTTAAAATATAGACCTGATAGAAAATTCCTACTTTTCAAAGCCCATTTAAAATGAAAAGTTGAGGAAACAGACACTGTAATTTTCTTTTCTCGGTAGGTAGAAATCTGATACTCTGCGGCTCCGAGGTAAAGAATACCCATATGTACCCAACACGAGGAACACGGTCGGTGATCTTCTTAAATGCGTGAACATAATGAGGGTGAAACTTTCGCCAGTTTGCTGTTTAATTATTGTGCTAGATGTAACAGTTATATTTTAATGTATTTTCCCATAAAAGCTACACTTGTAACAATTTCAAGTATTATTTATTTGCAAAAGAGATCCCGTTAAATCCTACACAAAGTCTGAAAGTAGCTGACTTTCAAACCACCTTTTGGTTACCTTTTAAGCTTGGTTAAATTATACTGTGACCCCGGTGGCCTTCACTAAAGGCATTCTCAAGTTCATTTTTTTTTTTTTTTTTTTGCCTGATTTATGGAAACCTCAGGGAACACAGGCTTTGACCACCTCCCTGTATTTAGGATGGAACTTTCACTCAACTAGGCTTCCCATGAGCCCATGGTAATTACGATTTATCAGAGGGCTCGCGGCATAGGAACACCACATGTGCTCTCGGGTCTGGCACGCTGTGATTCTGGTCAGCCACTGCCAGCATCTCGGGAGCTGGTGTCCACGCACAGACTCAATTCTCCTCTGTGGGAGGGGGCACATACTACAACTCCTAGGGTAGGTCTAAGGGGACACTCTGGGTGATGTGACCGTTAACCTCCTCCGCAGCAACCGCAGGACTGGATCTACATGAGACGTGCGGAGGACGAAGCTGGCATCCAGAACCTGAAGCCACCTCTTCCCTTTGTCGTCTTGCTTCTGTTGTTCGGGGGTCTCCCCCAGAATCTAGAACTTCACGCACCCAGACGCTTCAAAGAAGAACCACGCTTTTGGGCCACAGGTATGGGCACACCTCCTAAAGGGTCTGGTCGGCTCTGTCAACACTCTACCAGGGGGTGTCCTGGCAAAGTGACGCACCTGGGAACACTCTTGAGGGGCTCACTGTCATATGACTTTGTAACCTGATGGCACAGATGCTGATGCGCAGCCAGCCTTGCTCACACCTTCCAAATTACAAAAAACGAACAGCACACTGGCTCTCGCTCCTCCTCACGTGGCCGCGGGCAGAGTTCGAGATCAGGCAGACGCATGGATACGTAACCTAGAACCTCTAGAAGTTGTTAAGTACAACAGCGAGAACAGCTCTTAAATATGCAATTCTAGGTCTCAGACAAAAATCGCTATTCAATTAGAAATGTCAACCTGAGCACAGAGTGAAGCTCTAAGAGTCTGATCCATTTCAACAAATTCCTTCAGAGCGAGCAGTGATTCTCAAAATCAGGGAAATGTATGTATATGATGCACACACTTATACGTGTGATGTGTACATACATACACACACACACGCAAATGTGTGTGCGTGTATCTGTATTTGCCCATATTTAAGATTTTTGACGTGTCTTTGGAGGGTGAGAAGTACAGAGATTGTAGGCATAACACGAACAAACAGTCTAGGGCATCCTGGTACACACGCTCTCAGATGAAGGGCAGGAGGTAGGAGAGGAACTTACAAAGCTGTTTGTTTGAATGAATCGTTGCTGACACTAAAAACTCCTCATCCAAGATGTGGTCACATAGTACAAAGAATAAACAAACACCAAGGACAATTACCAGGCAGGAAACTGCATAATACAACAGGAAATGATGAACTAAGACATAATCTGAACCTCAGGCTCTCTGGCCCGTGAAATTCACCAAGATGCCAAAGTGTAGTCGATCCGTCAAGCTGAAGAGCTAAGGGTGAAGTATGCTGACTGCTTCCGAGCTGGCCTGGCTGGACCCCCGCAGACAGAGCCAGAAGCAAGCAGGACCACGGCCACGGCCCACAGAGCCAGCACCCCTCGGGCGCCCCCAGGGAGCACCTACCCTGCCAAGTGCCGCTCCTTTCTGCTCAGGCTGGGAGCCCCTGACCCAGAGAAACCCCCAGTGTGGATGCAGAATTCCGGTCATGTAACACCGCTTCCGCTGTGGAGCTACAGACGATGTGGATATTCACATATGCAGACAGGGGCCAGGAGACGCGATGAGCCCGTGCAGGGCACTCCTTCCTGTCCCCAGGAAACATCCCCAGGAAAGCAAGGTGTCACAGCCAGACAGAAGGGGCAGTGGAGAAACCATGCGCTTTGAGAAAAATGGTGGCTTCTGGTGCTGTGGGGAGGGGTTCATGGGGACCGATTATCAGGCCCTGAAAGGGTAAATGTCCCCAAAGAGGAAGGCGGCTCGTTCACAACCTTGGTCACTTGCAGGGCTCGCTCTACCTCTCATACGCCATTTACTTGCAGGGTTCACGCCTACTTTTGTTCATAAACACCCCCACCCTTACCCTCTTCCTTGTGGCTCCAAACCACACACATGGAGGGGCTGCTCCTGATTCGAGACCTTGACCCGGGTGCCTGCCACCCCCTCCTCCCAGGCTACTGATCCGCACCTTTCCCAGTGCTGGCCTCAGAAGGCCTTGGGCCAGATTTCCACATCTGCTGCTCCCGAAAAGCAGCTCAGCAGCTCTAGGGTTGGAAGAAGTACATTTTCACCAGCTGTTTCTCTCCCACTTAATTTAAGTGCCGTGTTGTTAGCTTGTTCTAATCGATAAGTGGGCACTGGAAGGTTTACAAAGCTTCTAGCCTTACTAGGTAATATCGTAGCAAGGCCAGCAATTTTTAGAAGGCCGCATTTATAATACGGGAGAACAGTGACTGCTACCAACCAGAAACCGTAAATGCCATCACCTATTTTAGTTATTATCTTCTCTTTAATTTGCTATTTTTTTTTTTTTAAGTCCAGGGAAAAATACCAGTCCAAACTTCCTGAAAGCACAAAGCTGCCTCCTGCTGTGTACGTGTAGGAGAGGCTGAGACAAAACCCTCCCCTGCCGCACCCTCTGCAGACGGACCCGGGCTGTGTTCAGGACTCACAAGAGCAAAGGTGAAGGGCAGTAAAACAGGCCCCGGGACACGGACGGGAAGGGGGCTCAGCGCCTTCTTTCCTGGGGAGACAGCCTGGCTGGGGTGGCCGGGTGTGCTGTGCATTTCGTGGACGTGAGTGACGGCAGGAGGGCAGAGGAGCCCTTGTGCCCCATGAAGGCTGCGGGGGTGGGTGGGGGGAGCGCTGGCAAGATTAGCCCTTGCTTGGCTCTCAGAGATGGATTTTTAATATTAAAGGACTGTCTCTGGTAAGGACTCGAGGTAATGATGCCATTCATTTCCTCATTGTCCAACTGCCTTCCAGGACCCACACACGGCCTCCACTGGAAGGCACACCGCACAGTGGGACTGTCTTCCAGGATATAGTGGGGAAATTAATTAATTCACCCTGGAAGGGCCTTTCCCGTAAGTCTCTGGCAGGGCTTTCAGAGGAGGCCCCTTGGAAAGAGGGTGTTCGACAGAGATACACAAACACAACAATCCTTTTCGAGGCTTTGTAAGAGAAGTTACAAAAAAACTACTCCTCGCCGGCAGGTTTAAAAAATGCAGATTTTACTACTGTCATGCAACTGGATTTCATAGCTACGAGCTAATAGCTGTGACGAAGGAATTATTAAAGTGTTAAATATTTCATTTAAAAGGGAACATTGCAGTCACTTTGAAAAGAAAACTCAGAACTCATCTGTTGAAAACCATCATCTGTGAGACGACATCGGAAGCAGCAGCTGGGGTCCACCACCATCCGCGCACCGCGGGGCTGGTACCGGACGCACACCACGGGGCTCTCACTGCAGAGTTCACGCCCCACACAGCGCCATGCACGCGGCAGGGCCCACGCCATAGGGCTCACACCGCCACCCGCACCGCCAGGCTCAGACGGCAGGGCTCACGCTGCGGGGCTCACCCTGCCTCGGACAGTGCGGGGCCCGGGCCACCACACATACCACCGGGCTCGCAGCGTGGGGCTGCCTCATGTGGGGCCACGGTGCGCAGCTGGGCCATCCACGGAGGAAGCCCCCACCCCAGCCTGGCAGAAGCTGCCCAGCCCCCTGCAGACTGTGCAACCGCCCCTGCTCAGAGCACCCCTACAGACAGGAGCGCTTAGAAGGGGAAAAAAGCGTGCACGCGCATTCTGAACCTGAAAGGTGGTCGTAGTTGCCCAAAAGGCTGCTCTCCCTGAACTGTGTGAATCGCGCTTCCGGCAAAGTGCAGCTTTTACTTTCCCAACTGCTTTGCCACTGACAGATAAGGACGTAAAGATGCATATTATACAAACAAGTCACGTTTTTTTTAGTAAATAAATACAAAGTTGGAGAACGTTAACAGGAAAGAACTTTAACATTTCATTATAAAAGAAACATTAAGATTTATTTCGAGAGTAATGGTTTCGTTAAATAACCATTTCTTGGAGAAAAATGAATTCAAAACCAAGCTGACCTTTGCAAGAACTTGATAAGGGAGCACCTGACCTCCTGAAAATGCTCCCCAAGACTGCTGGTCCTCAGAGTGGCTACCGCGAATGATCATGCTGACACTGTATTATTTTCTTTGTAATTAAAAAAAATTTTTTTAATGTTTATTTATTTTTGAGACAGAGAGAGACAGAGCATGAACAGGGCAGGGTCAGAGAGAGAGGGAGACATAGAATCTGAAATGGGCTCCAGGCTCTGAGCTGTCAGCACAGAGCCCGACGCAGGGCTCGAACTCATGAACCATGAGATCATGACCTGAGCCGAAGTCGGACGCTCAACCGACCAAGCCACCCAGGCGCCCCGAATGCTGATACTTTAATAAAGCAGATTAGCAAAGGGCAAAACGCCTCAATACTCCAAAAACAACCCATTTTTTTAAAGAAAATGCTCTCTACTAAAAACACAATATCCCAAGAAAATGAATGCATCTTAGTCAATACTTGCTTTTCTTCTAACTCCCTCAACAGCACCCCAAACTTCACTCCAAGTAACTGCAGCCTTCCCTTCCCACAGAGAAACACCCTATCTGTGGCGGCTCCAGAAAAAGGCAGCCACAGAGACTTCCAGACTTCTGGTCAGGATAGACAGCTTCATGGTTCCTTGGCCAAAACACCCAGACAATTAACTTGTTACTACTAATCAATCTTGGAGGATTTCCAAGAGAAGTGGAACTATGTGAAATTTCCACTATTTGTTAAGTTTTAACCTACAAAACTGGCAATTTTATATGCTTAACTCTGTGTGTGTGTGTGTGTGTGTGTGTGTGTGACCCGCCTTACAAAATGAGCCAATGGTGAATGGTGTACTCATCTCACAGCGAGCCTGAAACGGTGAAGCAGTCTGGCCCGTGCAGGAGAGGGGCCCACGGGACGCAGCATAGGGGTCCCCGGTCCACAGGCCAGCACCCGAGGAAAATAATACAGGTCAGGGGGCTGGAGCGCAAGGGTGGCCACAGTCAGGATTATGTTTTTAAAACACACTGAAATAGGCAGGCCTGGCCTAAATCTCAGAGGCAAGACCATGATGGAAAAATGATATGCCAAGCCATGTTAAATGTGTTCAAAAATTAAGACGCACAGAAAATAGAATTTGTTAAAAAAAAAAAAAAAAAGCATTTATTCCATATTGAAATGTACCCATGCCTCCCAGTTTGCAAAGGTTTCTTTCTTTATGTTAAAGCACAGCTTCCAGAGCCTCTGAGCCTGCCAGAGGATTTTCCTTGCACGGGACCCGCCCGCTCGCCATGATTTCAGCGTTGCCACAAGATCCAAAGTAGAAACAGAGCAAAGCCAACTACCACTGGCTAGAAAGGGGTGTTACCACATCTGGGGGTTAGTGCCAATTAACTCCGTGTTAGCAATTGTATTATAACCATCCACCACCTCCCCTCTTAAACCGTAAAATCCCCACACCTGGTCCCTGCCTGGGAGTGAGCGATTGAGCTAAATTAGAAAAACCTGGCTTGCACATGCCGAGGCGTGGGAAATCCCGGCCCGCAGCAACCACTAACTGTCAGGAGGCAGGGCTGGCCCAGGGGACCCTGTCTCCCCGAAAGCTGGCTAGGAGGATCTCGCCCCAGTTGGAAGTGCCCGCCAGCACTGTGGGGCTCGCCCGACGGAGAAGGCTTCTAGGTTGGCTTGGATGGCCTTCATCCTTACCCCAGCGGCTGCTTCCGGCGCGTCCTGGTCACTGACCGTGACCGGTTAGCCGAGCAGAGGCCGTGGGCGTTGGGGCCCAAGGCCAGGGAGGCAGGATAAGTGTGGCCAGTCCCAACCCTCTTCAAACACTGAGGACAGGACCTCAGGATTTAATAAGCTCACTCCCCAACGCCCCTTTGATTATATAGAGACTTCCTGTCTTGGCTTTATAATTTTTCCGTCCTAAAACTTTCAAAACCTTAAATTTCAGCTCACTATTCATTAGACTTAAGGGCAGGGAAGCCAGTCGGGCAACTCTTCCTTCCCCTAGCGACACAGCAGTACTCCCCGAGTGCTGATGTGGACACACGAGCTCAGAGCACCAGGATCCCCAAGCCCCTACTTCAGAACCCAACCACACCGGAGTTCCTCAGCCTGCGCAGCACACAGAGGTCATACGCGCGTCCTGCGGCATCCGTGCACCCAGTTGGCTCAAGCTACCGGGGAGCAGCTGAGGCTCCTCCCCCGCGCCCTGAGGGCCCATCCAGGATGCAGACCAGGGAGGGTTTCTGGACGTGTGCACAGTGACAGGCAAAGGCTTGCTGTAGCTCCCACACCCATGCTGGAGACCGTTCCGGAGGACACAGGGGGTGAAGAGGGGGCCCTGTTCATTACGGCTGTACCATTTCAGTTCATTATGTGCAACAAAGCTCAAGGTGTTCTCTGCTCACTTGTCTGACCTTGTTAGTCAACTCAGGTGTTAGCTCAACTTCACAGGGGCTTCTCTATCCACTGCCCCTGGAAATTCTACTCCATTTTCAAGTTCCTTTTTGCTGAAAATCATGGCAGCTATTAGAATACCGTTAAGCTCGTTTCATCCATTTCGAAATTCAAGATTGCTTTAAATGCACCTTATCTAAAATCTCAGGGTAATTTTGTCCCCTGAGCATATGTGTCTACACATCTCTACAGAGATGTATATACATATACACGCGCTTTATTAAAACGAATATAAAAAAAATCACTACGTAAAATAAGCCCCCGGCACATGTCTAGAATAATTTTAGTTGCTGTAATTAAAGTCCCAACAACAACTTAAAAGGAAATGTCTGGGAAAATGTTTTTGGTGACCATAGATCATGTGCCTTTGGCATACAACATTTAGGCAATACGTTCTCAATTCATCTTTTAAGGACACTATATCAAACTAGGTTAAGTTTGAGAAATTAAACTGAAAACTTATTCAAGAAGACACAGTGCGGCTACCCACTCTGATGTAAATGTCACCAACCGAGTTTATGGAAGTGGCTAATTGTCCATGTACAAGCCTCATTTTCTGTGCTGTTGGCAAGCAGATAGTTTAAGTTAACAATAAGCTTATTGAAAAATTCACTGCTATTCAGATGTGTTCCCATTTAAACCCTTCAGCCAACAAGAGTTAAGAGTCGATCTGCATGCATCATTTTTATTGCCTTTGCCAAGAATTATGTGACCATGTGCCAAAACTAACACAAGCGTTTGGAATGGGTGGAGATCGTGAACTCTTGTCCTTACAGCGTGGCCACATGCTGTCTCTGTTTAGATGATGTAAAAATACCAAGTCAGTATAGTCGATAAAATGAGCTGTGATGTAAGTGATAGTTAATAAGTCAAGCTCCCTGAACGAAACCCTAGGAGGCGGCGGAGTTACTGACCTCGCTGGAAAACGGGATGGTGAATCGCAGGCAAGGGGAGGTCTTTGAGGGCCGCCGGCTCATGGAAATAGGCATCCAGCCAGGCCACGCACTGCTTCAGGGGCGCCGTCATTTCCCCTGGACAGCCGAGCAGCTCAGGAAGAGGGGGGGCCTCCACGGCTCTGCAAAAGCGGTAACAGGAGCTTAATAAGCCTCTAGGCCCTGCGTCCACACATGTGAAAAGCAAACAAACGTCTACTCTACCCACATGGGTAAAAGTCCACTGCTGCACAGCAATGGGAAAGGGCGCCGGAGGAGGGCGTGGGACGTCCGCCAGCCACGTTCCCCCCTTCAGCTTTAAGACACACAGCGCATCCTAGAAAACAAGAGGGGATTCTGGGAAGGAACAGCCTAGTATACGGGCTCTTCTGCCTGGGGCCCTGAGCGTCTGCAGCCATGGTGAAGCAGGACAAGACAGAGCACGGATGACCGGCATAGAAGCCGCTCCGGTGGGTGTGTGCACTGCCCCTTCGTGAGACTAACAGGTGCACGTACACATCTCCCGGTCACCAAGCACCAAGCAGATCACCACGTGTTATCAACAAGATTTTCCACAAATACTGTTGAAGTAATTAAACTGCATTTTGATCACCCCGCCCCTCCCACTGAATTTCAACAACAGCACGTTCATGATTTTCTATCACTTGGTGCTGCATTCTGGGGGATTTCCTCCAAGTCTGCTTTCAGTCTGCTGACGCTTATGCTTCAAAGCGTCTAATCTGTGTGGAGGTCGTTCCGTGAGGCTAACTCCCCTTACACTGCTCTTCTGGCTTACTTTTTTTCCTCCAAACCCCCCTCTTCATTCATTATGGTCACTTCTTCCTTTTATCTCAAGCTTAAACCAACGTTGTTTAGGCTCTCTTCAGTTTGCTCCTTGCCCTCGGGGCCTGATTCTTCTGTCTGTGGCACCTCCCAGAGCCGACTCCCCTTCAGCAGGTGCTGACTCTCTGGGATAGGCTCTGTTGGAACGAGGAAACATCCCCTCAGAGAGGCTTTACTTGGGTGCTTCTGAGCCCTAGAGTTCATGATGGGTCCAATTTTAGTTTCCTAGGACCCCAAACCCACAAAAGCGCCAGCCCCAAGTCTGATTTCTTCTGATGACCTCCTTCCTCACCTTCGGAGGCTCAGCACAGGTGGCAGGCTTCCTAGAAGCTTGCTGGGCCTGGACGGCAGAGGGCATCTAGAATTCTCAGATACTAAAGCTCTGGGGGTGGCGTACGTCCAAGCAGTACATTTCCTGACCCCTCGCGTCTCCCTCCCTGCGTGTTGGGGGGGTGCGTGTGTGTCAATCTCTGGGCTGCCTTTCTCACCTCGCACCCACCGCCCTTATGAGGGTCTGAACGGAGAGGCCGCCACCCACTCGGCCGCGGGGCCCAGCACAGGGACGACAGCGTGGCTGCGGCACCCGGGAGCGCGGGCCGGACCAGGCCTGTGTGAGGACAGCAGCACGCACAGGGCACCGCAGATCCAGAAGCCCGTGTAACCTCACCCTCCAAGCTGCAGGCAGCAGCCAAAGACCTTGAAGCGCGTCTTACAAACGCTCCTGCACTGCAGTCCGAGTCTCTCAGGCACGGCATTCTGCGGAAACGAGGGTCTCCACCGAGGTCCTGGGATCTTTCCAGAGATAAGCTTCCCTGGATGGGATGCGCAGAATGCCCTTCATACCGTTTTTCCACAAGAGAACAGACAGTGGATCAGGGAGGGCTTTCTAAGCACTCACACACGGGCAGTGCTGGGGAAGGAACCGGACAGCAAATAGAACTGAGCCTGCCCTGACGGCCAGTCAGAGAGGGCTGGCCACGGCCCGGCCATCCTGCCGACTCCCGACTGGACGCCACAGGCCCAGGCCTCCCCGCTAGCTCGCTGTGGGCCGGAACTCACATGGACGGACCTCTGGTCGGCCTGGACCCCAACTCCGCAGAGGGGTCCCACGGGACCTGCTCCCTCCCCAGGCATGGTGAGGCCAGAGGAGCGGGGCCAGGGCCTCTCGAGACATCCCTGGGGGGAGAGACCCATCTCCTCACTGCCCTGACTCCTTTCTCTGTTAGGACCTCCGGTCAGGGAAGGAGTGGACCTTCCTGCGCTTGTGCTTGGCTTAAACGTTATTCCAGTCCCTCTGTTCTCCCACTGTTCCTTCCTTGCTGATAAGCTGATGATACTGGAAAGTAAAGATGGGCAAGAGTGTCTCGTGCTGTTCCATCCTGCTCCCGGGGTTGGGGGGGGACAGGAGACAGGTCCACCGAGGATGAGCCAGGCCTCCCTCCCGACACAGCTGGCACCGTCCAGGGGGCAGCTTTGTGGCTAAGGCCGCGAGCAGGAGGCCATCTGCATGTGACACCTGGTCACACAGGGGGTGAGCAGGGCTGAGGTGCCCACGTCCCCACCCTCAGCCCGTGGGTGGCTTCGGTCCAGAGGAAGCAGGAGAGGGGCCGGGGCTGCATCAAGAGCCCACAGTGCCCCACACGCACCCAGCATCTCCATGGCCAGACTGGGGCCGGCCGAGGCCAGCCCCTCATGGGCCACAGATGCTCTCAGGGCTCGTGGGGTGTGCTCGGCCATCACACACGTGGCAAATGGGGTTCCCTGGGTCAGGGGGCCTACATCACATAAGGCGGGGGTCCTCTGCACCCACTAGCGACCTGCTTTGCTCCAAGAGTTACAACTCCATGCTCGGAGGCCCCGGAGCGAAACGGGGGTGTCTGGCCCTCAGGGGAAGGGGCCAGGCTGGTCATCGCTCCCTCCACATTGCTGAGGGACTAGGTTGGTAGCTGTGTTCCTACTAGCATTTCCCGCTCCTAAAAGGATATTTGAAGAATTTTTATAGTAGTAAAATTCATCTTAAATTGATTTTTTATGCTTGTGCTAAAGATCTCAACCTCTGATTTACTCTGTAGTTCTCCTTTTTAACTCTTTCTCTATTGGCATTAGGTAACTATTCATGGGTGAAATGTAATTAAACAGCTTTGATTCTGAAGCAAGGATTTATGATACTACATTTAAAATGAATGGCATTAAACACACACATAAAACCAGATTTTTAAAGCCATGACACAAATTTCCATTTCTACAATAAAACGAAATTTATTCTCTGCCCTGCCCTCCCCTACAGCCTCGCTTCGCTTGCCCCTGCGCGAGCCGCGGTGTGACGGCAGCACTTATTAGGGAGGAGTCTCTCCAGGCTTCCCTATCGACCAGCCCTGAAGCCCCACTGATTACGGGCGAGCACCGGCGCATGGGAGCCCAGACCGAGGGCCGGGAAGCCAGCGCTGCAGCACAGACAGGGCCCTGACCTGCTGTCGGCTGGGAGAGGGCAGAAAGGGGACACGTCACAGTCACTCTTTATTCACAGTCACGTATTATCAGTAAGAGTCACCCAGAGGCAAATGCAGGGACACTGGAGCCCTTCTCCTTCTCTCCTGTTTTTTTGTTGTTGTTTGTTTGTTTGTTTGTTTTAAACCTGGCATGAGAGGGCTGGCTAGCGGCTGACAAATGAATTTGGCTTTGTTGAGTCATACGCAGGACACTGGACAGCACCGGGCACACCATGACACAGGCAAACATAAAAAACCACGTGTCGTTTGGCTTAAGGGTCTCTTCCAGAACGAGGCAACTGCTGGCGATCCCAGGACAACAGTGTGTGGCCTTCTGGGGAAGCTCCTGGAACCCCAGTCAGAGAGAAAGCCCCATGCGAAGTTCTCCCGGACTCCTGCCCCGTTTGAAGAGGCAGCCCTGACCCCTTCCCTTCTGGGGCTTGGAGGAAGGACGTTCTGGCGTTAAACTATTTCAGATCTCAGGTTTGTCCTTCAACCCAAATCAGGACACGGAAAAAGTGTGAAGCGCTCCATGATGAACTTCTGAAGTGTCTTTAATAAAGCAGGCAGTGATGCCTTACCGCCATGTATTAAGGGAGGGCCCGTCGCTTCACAGCATTCCACACAGGAGCCTATGTGGTCTTCAAGGGAGGACTGCCCTTCCTGCCTGCAACGAAGCTCGTGTTTCCAGACACGGATTTCAATTAGAAAGCGAGGGGATAGAGGCAGCATCCCACCAGAGGCAGGGGGGACACAAGGGGAGTGGACCAAGTTTACGTGAAATGGCCCCAGTGGACGGGTTTCTTAGCCGTCCACCTGCCACACGGGAAGCCCGAGTTGGCGCTTCCCATCCGCTGTGGCCCCCTCAGCCGGGTCACACACCCTGGGCCGGGGGGGGAGGGGGGGGCAGCAGCTGCGGAGCCCAGAACCCACCGCCTGCAGTGGGCGAAGCGCGCCAGGCCGGCCTGGGTGCTAGACAGCCGCGCTCAAGGTCCGAGGCTGCATCAAGTGCTGGCACGACACGAGGAAACCTGACAGAGCCGTCCTGACAGCTCGGCTCCCGCTGTCTTCCCCGTCACCAGTTCGCTCAATACTTTAAAACTCAACCAGCCTGGCAGGAGATTTGGGTATTCAGGTCTGGGGGCGCCTCAAGACTCTGCCGGTAGTAAAGAATCACTAAATCTCCGTTTCTGAATGAATTCTACTTCCCGAAGACATTAAAATGTCATGTACTTGGCTTAAATCCCATTTGATGTAAGAAAACAGGCCAAAAGTTCTAAGCTACTCGCATCTGATTAGCGGCATTAGCTACACCCAGGGGGCGGACTGCTGGGCGTTCGGAAACCTCTCTTTTTGACCCCAGTACTTTTCCAACATCTCTGTCTTCACAGGATGAAACGGAGTCTTACAGTTTGGGAACATTAACTGGTGACGTTGGAGGCTCACCCAAGAAAAGAGCTCCGACCTTAGAGCCCTGAAGACACGTAGCCCTTGGAGTTCATGTGGAATTCGGCAGGAGTTGACCCAGGTCGTGTCCGTTGGCAAGGCTGAGAGATTAGTCTGTGTGGAGGCACACAGATGCCCGGTACGACTTGTTGTGGGAGGAGGAGTCCAGGGCCTTGGCCACGTATGGCATTTTAGACACCCTTACGATGAGAAGCATTTTCCAAGCCGAGCCAGATAAGCAAATCTCCCCTTGTCTGTCTTCCAGGACACAGTGCGGACTCCAGAGTAGAGCGCCAGACCCCATAGTCCCAGGAAGGCACGCGTTTTCAGCAAAACTTTAAATCTGCAATAGAGGGGACTTTAAACCATGCTGCTAAATATCACTGGAAAGTGTACTATGAGGTCTAAATTAACAGATCTCTAGCAGACTCTCTTGTGCTTGTGTCTGATGGATTTGCCCCGCATCCAATCATACCTTCCTGTTAAAGCTCTGATGCTTTGCTTCTAGTGGTAGGATTGAAGACGGGACATAAATTGTGCCACCTACCATCAAAACAGATTTTTGCAAAACCGAGGCTGAATAAAGATTTTAAACTCTGTACTCCAAGTGAATTTCACGTCTTGATTCCATTCAAGCAATTATCGAGGATCCATTAGGCACGATGGCTTATTGACAGGAATACGAACGCAGTGTTTGTAGCCCAAGCAGGCGGAGAAGGAAGAACGCGGAGGTAGAACACGGAGTTGGTGTCAGCAGCTTTCTTTCCACTCTGCCTTCTGGACAACCCCATGTTTCCCTGATGCCCCCAAGGAGCCCTTCCCTCCCTGATGCCCTCCAATGAATGGACAATGCAAGCGATGGCCCCGTGACGTGGCCTGGTGGCCAGCAGCTGTTGGGAAACACCACCAGGAGGGTGTGTATGGTGGGAGTCTGCGCGACTATTTCAACTTCTAAACTAGGAAGAAAAGAGGAAGGGGGGAATCAGAGTGCTGATGCTGGTACTCAGAAACACTGGTCTCAAACAGCAGGACGGAGTCAAAGACAAAGGACAGAGGCCCACCGATGGGCTCACCCAGCGGCGCGGCTCCTGGCGGGCACTGTGTGTGCCCGGCACCCGTCTGACGGTCTGGATGCCAGCTCCTGGATTTCTCCTGCTGCCCTAACAGCACTATGTAGTGAAGGGACAAAGAGAAGAGTGAATACAGACGTGCAGTATCAGCAACATACTGAAGTTTACATAACAAACGGGAGACACATTTACACATTTGTTCATTTTAACAGGGATAAGGGCTGCTACTGCTCATAACACATGGGCTTAAGGACTGACTCTCACGTACTAGGTTTTACTTTCTGTTTTCACAGATCATTCCCTATGAGACGAAGAGACATGCTACCATACAACAGGGGGAAACCGGGGGCGAAGGGAGCCCGCTCCGAGCCCAGACGGAAGTGAAGAGGACGGCTTCGTGGGGAAGGGGGTATTTCCACCATCTCTGCAGGAGGGGCTGGCTGGCGCACTGACAGGTGCTCTGCAAACCCTTGCTGAGCTTTTACTGTGTGGTTCGTAACAAAGACGGACATAAATCCTGCTCCTTGCCTTTATGCCTTCCACCCCACGATCGCACACCCCCCAAAATGAATTCTACATTTACGATCCTATCAGAGGCCACCAATGGTTCACGTCCCAAGGTCAACAATAGAAGGAGGAAGAGGCAGTAAAACTTAACGGGGCCCCAATTTACTCACTTTCTGGGTGGTCACAGGTATGTTGCTTAAACTGGATATCAGTTTCTAATGGGCATCCTAAGCCCTCAAAATCTGGGGTTCGAATTCATGTCAGAACCTAAACACGACCACAGAGGAATTCACGGTGGTATCTGAAAACACTCTCCCCAACCAGAAAGTTCTATGTAAGTTTTCAACTCCTCCTCGTACAGGGTACATGTCATAACATAAGAACTACATACTTTTTTTCCCTTTTGTAAATGATTCTTAAATGCATAAGCAATAAAACATTTTTAAAACACACTTTAAAGAGTACACTTGGCAGACTAGAACGCCTTAAAAAAGCCTATTTACTTTCTCCCCTAAACGTTCAAATTGTTAAAAGGAAAACTGTATTTTATCAACACTTTAACATACCATTAAAATCTCTCCTATTTGACAGATGAAGATAAAAACACCCCAAAACTACGGATGAATTATCAGGTCCCTAATGATTCCAAAACAATTACAGGATGCAGAGCAATCTAGTTAAATTTTATTCAAAAGCTTACTACACTTGTGTTTTCTTTTATTTTTCTATCAAGAAACCCATGAGGCTTAAGCACAATTCATTATGTATGAGACCCCACTTGCGGTGCTTGACTGTTGATTAATAGCAAAGTTTGCTGTATGTACATTTGCAACATTAGATGCATACAATATGCTAACTTATTCTTTCACTGAAACTAATTATTTACAAAAATGACTACTTGAGACTACAATTTATTAAATGCATGCATCCAGTCTCAATTTGGCCCCAAAAGACAGCCTGGAATGAAGATCTTTTACTTGATGTGACAACTTCTGGAAACGCTGTTATTAATATTGTAAATGTGGCAAATAAAGAGTTCAAATAGCCTTATGTCTATGTTGCATTTGCTTTTTGCCACTGAAGCAGGGAACAAAGCACTTTCCAACATTTCACACACCAGAGGTAGACTCCTCTTTCCCAGCTTAATTTAGCTTCCTATAAATAAAATGTTTATACAGTAGCAATGAAATAGTTTAAAAAAGGAACAGCTAACACGAAAGAGGAATAAAGAGTTCTCATCAAATTGTTAGGTAGGTAGATTACAATTGTCAAGAATAAATTTAGTACGTTTGTTGAAAAATACCCATAAAAATACACAATTTTTAAAGAGTCATTTCCACCGGTCTCCTCAAATTATTGGTACTCCCTTATGGGCACTTTTTTCCCCCCACAGGATCTTTAGGGTTAGGTAACTTTGCATTATTCAGTAATTCTCTACACTCCCGGTAAAGAAGGGACAAATAATGAATTGGTCCACAAACGAAAATTATAGAAACCTCACATTCACATGGAGATTTCATAATGGGGCATCTGGTCAACCGCAAGCATCCGCCAGGCTGACTTTATAATGCATGTGGCCCAGGGCAGCAGCCACCTGTTCTGAGTGTCCTCCACAGTCTGGTCTCTCTCTGCTGAGCCAACCCGCACACTCTCTACAGGTGCCCCTTCCAGTGCCCTCAAAGACTCTGTGTGGCCTTGCTCCGCTCTGCTGAGGGTGTGTGCCACTGCAGGCTCAGGAGACACAGAGAGGAATCAGACTCCTTCCTTCACATGCCAAGATAAGCAAAATCGATGTCTGTGCCCAAACGACAGAATGATAGTGCAGAAGGTCATTACATGTACTAACTGCTCTGTGCCATTAAAGTTTTGCAAGGACACCTAAGGAAAAAGACATAGGTTTCAAACAAGGGCTGGCTCTGGGATATAAGATTTTAGGGACACAGAACTGAACCATCAGTGAGAGGGCCTTTGCTCCCTAAAACACACAACTGTGAAGAGAAAAAAGAAAGTAGCATGAGAACTGGAAACTCTCAGGGCCATAGTTAAGATGGGCAAAGATGACTGACTGTCAGGCTTGCTTGCTTGCTTGCTTTCAATGTTTATTTATTTTTTTGAGAGACAGAGACAGAGCACGAGTAGGGAAGGAGCAGAGAGAGAGGGAGGCACAGAATCCGAAGCAGGCTCCAGGCTCCGAGCTGTCAGCACAGAGCCTGACGCGGGGCTCAAACTCACAAATCATGAGATCATGACCTGAGCCAAAGTTGGCGCTTAACCGACTGAGCCACCCAGGCGCCCCAAGATGACTGGCTTTCTACCATGCAATCTAATACCCCACTCTCTCAGTAACACATTCAAGGTCAGCCAGAGTCAAGGCAACTGAATACAGAAGTCCCAGTTGAGAGAATGTCTCACTGTCAGACCTCCATTACATGATATGACATTTTGGAAACGAGGGGTCCACTGAATAAAGGTGAGGACCAACTATAGGGAAACAAGTCAAGGAAAACACTTGCATAAAATTTCATAGCTGCTATTTACTGAGTGCCTACCACGTGTGAGGTATTTAATTAAAAAAAAAAAAAAACAACTATTCCATATTTATTCCTCCCAATAACCCCTAAGGGAGATATTATCTCTATGTTCCAGAAGATGAAACTAAGTCCAGAAGTCTTGTGATAATAACTTAATCAATGCATGAGGGATGCAACCAGAACTTGAATTAAAGTCTGATTCCAAAGACCTTAACCTCTGTACCACCTCCTTGAAGTCACAGTATTCCAGATCATCTCTGAAATGGAAATGAGTAGTCACCCCTTATAAGGAAAAGTCCTTATGTTCACATGCTCTATTCTTGATAGCATATATCCTATATAGCATTTGGATTTATTCTTTTATGTTTAGGTAACTTCTATAAAGTTCTCCCTAATCCGTAAGACTACAACCTTGGCCCACTGCCCTATCAATTCGAGGACAATGGGAATCTAAGTGTTAAATCTAGTTCTGTTATATACTACACACTTCCAGGAAGACGGACGGAGTGTCCACACTGTAGGGTCTTGGGTCTTTGGGAGCAGCCCGCTGGGCATCACTGGTCTACACCCTCAAAGGAAGTCCATGTTTACGTTTAAACGCCTCGACGACCATTCCACACAACATTCCTTTATACAGGTAAGCAGCCTAGGCCTTAGAATGTCCCAGGCTCACCATCTTCCCTACACTCAACCCTCTGGAAGCAAGGACCAGGGTGATAAAAGCCACGTTATGGTTCTCACGTGGCTTGGCAAACCAGCAGGGCAGGCTGGTTTGCAATGGGCAGATGTCAGTCTAGGCTGCATGAAGAAGTCAGATGGGTGGGCTCCCCACAAAGGCTGCTCGAGGTCTTTGGCTGAAGAGCCGTGCGTTGTCGTGGAGCTGATCCCAACTCTGCCTCCCAGCCCTGGGGTCCAATCTGGCACAGTGCTGGTGCTCAGGATCTGCCTGCTGAACGAGTGGGTGGACAAGATGCAACGGTGAGAACACGGCCACCACGGCACACGCGCTGTGAAACACCTGCGGTTCATGTTTCGTTTTTCCAATGAATAATTTGCCGAAAACATTCCCCGGGGGCAGGGGGGAGGGAAGAAAAACCCACAAAGATTTTCTAAACAGCGAGAGCTGCATTTCTCTGCCTTTTCAGATTTTGTAGCAGAATGCTGAGTAACAAAGTTTGTTAAAGCCCAGGGACTGGGCATCACTTCCAATTCTGCTTACTTTGATAGGACTCCACAGTCAAAACCTGGAAGTGTTTCAGATTTGAAGACACAAAACTAAGTGGGCTTTCTTCACGGCATTCCCCACTCCTGCTATAAGGCAATCAACTGTATAACGAGATGAAACACAAGAAAAATGAAATTCAACAGCGAATACTTCATTCCTTGACTACTGATAGGTGTTGAATTCCAGCAATTGCACACATGCGAGGAAGGCCATCTGTGCTGCCCCTCCTTTCTCCGTGAGGTTTTTCAGTCTCCCAAGAGCAGCTCATCAGGTCGCCATAGAAAGAGGGAAGAGGGTCCTCGTGGGGGAGAACTCTGTGGCCCCGCCCCCCCCCCTTTGACATGCAGGGGACACCAGCAGACCCCCTGCAGTCACTGCCTTCTGATCAATTCTGGGGGAATACAGGCATAAGAAGGAAACCCACTTTCGGGAAGCAGGAACATGAGTGTCCCTGCCACGGTGACTGGGAATTCTGGAAGGTCTGGTGAACAGTGGGGCGGAGCATCCCAGAGACAAAGCATGTGGCGGGGAAGGCGGCACGTGCCTGAGCCTGGAAAGCCACGGCCCCTTCTCCAGGTTCTCACGCCTTAGGTACTAACAGGACTAAAACATACCCACCCCTAATATGGTTGACAAAATTGATCTCCATACAGCATCTAGACGACTTTGTTGTGATGCAATTCAGAAAAAAAAATCACATCTTAGCAAGGGAAGGTGTCTTAATTTAAATACTAAAATAATAACTCAATGTTCTGAAGACACCACCTCTTTTCGCTCCAAAAGGCATGTGTTATAGGAAGACTGACCTCCACAGGGTTTAGTCCCATTAACTTGTGTACTGGGCTCATTAATAAATAATCCTGCCACTAAATTACCTGTCTTGTAAATTGGTCTGTACAGTTCTAAATAATAGATAGTTCCCTATTTTCAAACACAATGGAGTTTTTAAAGAAAAGTGTCGCTTATGATGGAAGACAGCACTGCAGTTTCCTCTGGCAACAACTTTCCGTAGCTCACTTTCTCAGAAAGCCTTCGCTTCTCCTATTTATTGTTGCAGCTGGAACACGTTAGCTGGTGAGCAGAGCTGAAAACCCTGCGTTTAATATCAGACAAGTATATTGACTATACATTAGTGGCCAAAAAAATCTTAAGCAACTATTAAATGGACAGTTAATGTAATTGTATTTTAAAACACTGAGGTCATATTTAATTTTGAATTGAAACTCTTAAAATGCGCTTTCTGGCAAGGATATAGGGTAATAAAACAATGTTAACTACAGAAAAAAAAAACCTAAAACTCACATTATTAAAATAAATCTTTTTTCCAGAGTACTAATATTTGCAAGAAGTAGATTACAAGCAGCAGAAAACATTTGTACTTCTTCAACAAGTATTGTCACTGGCACCAGAAATCAAGATTTTCAATTTGAAGGATGATTCACTCTGAGCAGCAAAGAGCAGATGCCATTTCCCGCCCCCCTCGTTCTGCGAGCTGGCTGCTACCCCAGCATCTTCTGCTTTCCTTCCAGGGCGCTCCAACTTAGCAACACCCGAGGTCTCCCAATCAGAAGTCCGCCAATGAAGTACCCACTTAATGTTCAAGAGCAGGAAGTAAAAGCAAACGGGCTTAGGGGGTGTCTAACAGGATGAATGGAGGCAGGGTGAAGAGGAGAAAGAAAGGGGCAGAAAGCATTTTAGCTGCAAAGCCAGCCAATTAAAATTCCCTTTAGGAAGCACCACTTTCTACTCAAAGAAGGCTGGAAAGTCCAATTTTATATGCCTTTTTCCTCCTCTTAAAAAAATCAATACAGCCCTCTGGGAGGCTGTCACACTTGCAGGCAGGCGGGTCTGTGGACCGTAAGCTCCGCGCCTGGACCCGGTTCACAGCCCTCCCAGGGGAAGAGAGAAGGGGGCGTCACAGGGTTTTCCAGCAAAAACAAAGCAGCATTTATTTACAGGTGTTCTGACTGCCAGGATGAGAGAAGGGGCCCTGCAAATAAAGCCTCTGGAGCCGGGGTGGCACTTCAGAGCACTAAGCCTTGATGTGACCCCTGAACGCCTCCACCCTGAGCTTGAGAAGAGCAAAGGGGGACAAAGAGACAAGACCCTGCTGAGACCATTTCTGGTGGGAGCTTGAGGGGAGAGCCTGTTTCCTCTCTGCTGCCCCATGTAGTGTCACCCAATCCCCAAGGTTAGACAATGGGCCTCCGGGCTGCATCACTGTGCCAACCACAAATACAACAGAATTGTTAATGTTCTGGTCTCTCTCCTGTTCTCTGGTCCCAAATTGCTAGCTCCCTCCCAGAACTAAGCCTTGCTCAGTACAGGTGTCCTTCTCTGCATCCACAACAGCATGCCTGTGGAGGCTTGGAGGCCTCTCAAGTTGGCTCCATTCTGAATTTAAGTCCTCCGCTTTAGCTGGAGTCTCAGGCCTGAATAATTAGGGGATCCTTTTCTTTTCTAAGGATTCTCAAATACTCAAGAGTTTGAAACAAACAGTAACTTGAAAAAGTAAAGTCTTATTTGTGGAAACATCTCCCACTGGGGAATTAATTCTACAGAAGAAGCATTTAACCTTCATATATAGTGGAATGTTTATTCTTAAAGATTCTAATTGCAATGTAAACATAAATTCTGAAATCTCACAGAACTCATAGGTGCTTGGAAATTCAGACTCCTCTTGAGGAGTCCAGGTTAAGACTGTGTGTTCATTAAATGACCATCAACTTAACATAAATTGCTATATACTTAGGATGTTATATATGAACCTCATGCTAACAGCAAATCCCAAACCTATAACAGATGCACAAAAAATAGAAAGAAAGCCAAACATGACAGAGACTCATCAATCACAAAAAAAGAGATCAAGAGAAGAAAGCAAGAGAGAAGAACAACAAAATCAACCAGAAAACAATTAACAAAATGGCAATAAGTACATACCTATTGGTCATTACTTTAAATGTAAATGGCCTAAATGCTCTAATTAAAAGACACAGGGGTTGGGAGAGGTGGATTGAAAAATAAGACCCATGTATATGCTGTCTAAGAGAGACTAAGGTTGGCCCTAAAGATACATACAGACTGAAAGTGAAGAGATGGAAAAACATTTATCATGCACATGGGAGTGAAAAAAAGCCAGGGTAGCAATACTTGTATCGGACAAAATAGACTTTAAAACAAAGATGGTAACAAGACACCGAGAAGGGTATTACATAATGGTAAAGGGATCAAACAAGGAGATCTAACAATTTTAAATATCTATGCACCCAACATTGGAACACCTAAATACATAAAGCCAATAATAACTGACAGAGGAAGAAATGGATGGTAACACAATAATAGAAGGAAGGGGACTTTAACACTCCATTTACATCAATGGCTAGATCATCTAACATGATCAATAAAGAAACAGTGTCTTTATTTATTTATTTTTTTTGATGTTTATTTATTCTTGACAGAGAGACAGAGGAGTGCATGAGAGCGTGCAAGCAGGGGAGGGGCAGAGAGAGAGGGAGACAGAATCTGAAGCAGCTCTAGACTCTGAGTAGTCAGCACAGGGCCTGATGCGGGGCTCGAACTTGTGAACTGTGAGATCATGACCTGAGCCAAAGTCGGACACTTAACTGACTGAGCCATCCAGGTGCCCCAAGAAACAGTGTCTTTTTAAATGACACATTAGACCAGATGCTGAGAAATATACAGAATGTTCCAACTACATTCAAGTACACATGAAACATTCTCCTCATTTCAAGTACACACGAAAACATTCTCCAGAATAGAACGTACGCTAGGTCACAAAACAAGGCTCAATAAATTCAAGAAGATGGAAATCATACTATGCATGCATCTTTTCTAGCCACAATGGTATACAACTAGAAATCAATCACATACAGACAAAAACAACAACTGGAAAAACACAAACATGTGGAGGCCAAACAACATGCTACCAAACAACCAATGGGTCAATAATGAAATCAGATAAAAAACACATGGAGACAAATGAAAATGAAAATACAACAGTACATAATCTTTGGGACACAGGAAAAGCAGGTCCAGGAGGGAAATAGATAATGATACAAGTCTACCTCCAGAAACAAGAAAAAGCTCAAACAACCTAAACCTACAACTAAAGTAACTAAAAAGGAACAAAGCCCAAGGTGAACAGAAGGAAGGAAACAATAAAGAGCAGAGCAGAAATAAATGACACAGAGACAAAAAAACAATAGAAGAAAATCAAGAAATGGTTCTTTGAAAAGATAAACAACATTGACAAACCCTTAGACTCATCAAAAAAAGAAAAGAGAAAGGACTCAAATTAATAAAATCAGAAATGAAAGAGAACAGACACTACAGAGATACAAAGAATTATAATAGAATATTATGAAAAATTATATGCCAACACTGGGAAGCCTATAATAAATGGATAAATTCTTAGAGACGTTATAATCTTCCAAAACTAAATCAATAAGGAATACAAATCTGAACTGACCAGTTACTACTTATGAAATTGAATTGTTAATTATAAAACTACCAAAAAAATAAAAGTCCAGGACCAGACGGATTCACAGGTGAATTTTACCAAACACTTACAGAAGAGGTAATACCTACTCTCCTCAAACTATTCCAAAATGGAGGAGGAAGGAAAGCATCCAAATACATTCAGTGAGGCCAGTGTTACCCTGACACCCAAACCAGATAAAGATGCCACACACAAACACACAAACTACAAGCCAATATCTCTGATGAACACAAACAGAAAAATCCTCAACAAAATATTAGTAAGCTCCATTTAACAATACTTTAAACAGCTGACTCACCATGATCAAGTGGGATTTATTCCAGGGATACGAGGATGGTTCAATATTTGCAAATCAATTAATGTGATATACCACACCAACAAACGAAGGATAAAAATCATATGATCATCTCAATAGATGCAGAAAAAAACTCTCAACAAAGTGGATTTAGAGGGAACATGCCTCAGCATAACCAACTTCTATCCATGATAAAAATCCACAGCTAACATCTCAATGGTGAAAGACTGAGAGCTTTTCCTCTAAGATTAGGAACAAGATAAGGATGTCTACTCTTGCCACCTTTATTCAGCATAGTACTAGAAGCCCCAGCACAGCAATCAGACAAGAGAAAAGAATGAAAGGCATCCACACTGGTAAGGAAGAAGTTAAACCTCCACTATTTGCAGATGACATGATACTATACGTAGAAAACCATTAAGACTCCACCAAAAAACTATTACAATAAATGAATTCAGTAAAGCTGCAGGATACAAAATTAACATATGGAAATTGGCAGCGTTTCTTTACACTAATGACTAAGTAGCAGAAAGAGAAATTAAAAAAACAATTCCATTTACAACTGAACCAATAATAATAAAATACTTAGAAGTAAACTTAACCACGGAGGTGAAGGACCTGTACTCTGAAAACCATAAAACACTGACGATGACACAACTGTAAATATATTCTATGCTCACAGAAGGGAAGAATTTTGTTAAAACATCCATACTAACCAAAGCAATCTACAGATTCAATGTAATCCCTATCAAAATATCAACGGCATTTTGCATAGAACTAGAATCCTAAAATTTATTTGGAACCACAAAATGTCCCAAATAGCTATAGCAATCTTGAGAAAAAAAAAACAACAAAGCTGGAGGTATCGTTAACTCCAGACTGCAAGATATACTACAAAGCTGTAGTCATCAAAACAGTATGGTACTGGCACAAAAAGAGACACACAGATCAATGGAACAGAACAGAGAGCTCAGAAGTATGCCCATGCTTGTATGGTCAATCTTTGACAAAGAAGGCAAGAATACACAGGAAAAAGTAGGAAAAAGTAGGAAAAAGTAGGAAAAAGACAGTCTCTTCAACAAAATGGTGTTGGGAAAACTGGGCAGCTACATGCAAAAGAATGAAACTGGATCACTTTCTTACAACCACACACAAAAATAAATTAAAAATGAATTAAAGACCTACACGTGAGATGCGAGACCATTACAGTCCTAGAAGAGAGCACAGGCAGTAATGTCTCTGACATCAGCCATAGCAACATCTTCCTAGATATGTCTCCCAAGTCAAGGGAAACAAAAGCAAAAATAAACTAATGGGACTATATCAAAATAAAAAGCTTTCACACAGTGAAAGAAACATCAACCAAACGAAAAGGTAAGCTATTGAGTGGGAGAAGACATTTGCAAATGGCATATCTGATAAGGGGTTAGTATCCAAAATGTATAAAGGACTAATACAACTCAACGCTAAAACAATCTGATTAAAAAATGGCCCATCAAGAACATGGAAATCAAAACCACAAAGAGATACCACCTCACGCCTGTCAGAATAGCTCGAATCAAAAACACAGGAAACAACAAGTGTTGGTGAGGGTGTGGAGAAAGAGGAAGCCTCCTGCACTGTTGGTGGGAATGCAAGCTGGTGTGGCCACTGTGAAAGACAGGATAGAGGTTCCTCAAAAGATTAAAAATGGAACTACCATATGATCCAGGAACACCACTACGGGGTAAATGAAAACACTAATCTGAAAAGATATATGCACCTCCCCATACTTGCTGCAACATTATTTCCGATAGCCAAGACACTGAAGCAATCGAAATGGCCATCTGCAGATGAATGGATAAAGAGAATGCGGTGTATACATACAAAGGAATATTAATCATAGAAATAGGAGGTCTGCCATTTGCATCAACATGGATGGGCCTGGAAGGTATTATGCTAAGTGAAGTCAGACTGAGAAAGACAAATACCATATGATTTCACTCACATGTAGAACCTAAAACAAAACAAACAAACGAATAAACAAAAGCGGAATCAGACCTAAAACCACCGAGAACAAACTGATGGTTGCCAGACGGGTGGGCGCTCAGACAAAATGGGCAAAGGGGAGGTACCAGCTTCCAGTTACCAAGTAAGTCGTGGGAATAAAAGGTACAGCACAGAGAATACAGTCAGTGGCCCGGGGATGGTGTCGTATGGTGACAGAGGCGACCTACGCTGTTGTGAGCGCGGATTCAGGTACTGAGATGTCGAATCACTATGTGGTACGCCTACAACTAATGTAACGCTGTGTCTCAACTATACTCGAGTTGAGAAATGAAAAATACAGGTCACCTAGTTAAATTCGAATTTCAAATCAACACAATTTTTCATAATACTTACACTAAAAAAATGATTCATTGTTTATCTGAAACACAAATTTAATTGGGCATCCTGTATTTTATCTGGCATTCTTACCCTCATCCCGATAGGAGGTTAAAAGGTATTATTTAGTGCTGATAAAAATGCAACAAATGGATTGAAATTACTGCTTCCTAACAAGTTACATCCTCTCTTTACGCAAGACTTAGTTAGCAAGGTTCGGTAGTTGCTCAGGATGCAAGTAAGAAGAAATTATAGTAAGACTAAATAAAAATGGGAAGAATTAATAGCCTTAGTCTCACCTTAAAATGAAAAATGCTACCACATTAAAAAAAAAAAAAGACTGCGTTCACATCTGTTCTGGCTCTCTTACTGTCTCGGGTTTGTTCACGCTTAGGAGACCACGTGACAGATGCAGGTACAAAAATAATCCATCAGAAACTAGAATCCTATAGGCAACTTGGTTTTTCGCTGGTGTGTTAATATTGCGTTGTGAATATTTACTCATTTTTGTGTACAGACACCGGGACGTAACTTGCTTCTGCCCTGCCCGGCTTTGCCAGAGAGCCCTTTCACCCCAGACAGTTTATCACAGTGCCCATCACTGCCCATGCTGAGGACGGATGGGAATCTAGGGTCCCCAGAGCTCTCCCAGGAGAGGCTGTGTGCATTTATACACAAAGTGACTTCATGGTTTGTCCTTCTGGGCCATTTTCATGCTCAGAATGTACCTGCGAGTTTCTTCCTCCTCCTTCCTCCTCGGCCCCTTAGCTCAGGCCCCAAGCTCTTGCTGGGCCAACTCCACAGCTGTGCCAACAGCATCTCCTTGCCAACACCATCCAGCCTTCTAAACCGTCGGTGTCCCACATTTGTCCCCACACAGGATTTCCTTTTTTCTAAGCTCTTTTTTGTTTTTTAAACGTTTATTTATTTTGAGAGAGACAAAGACAGCACAAGCAGGGGAGGAGCAGAGAGACAGGGGGAGAGAGCACATCCCAAGCAGGGTCCACGCTGCTGGCACAGAGCCCTACGGGGCTGGAACCCATGAAACCATGAGATCATGACCTGAGCTAAAACCAAGAGTTGGGCGCTTGACTGACTGCACCACCCTGGTGCCCGCCTGCAACCCGCCCCGCCCCCCCCCCCCCCCCAGGGTTTTCACTATCTTCAGGGTCCTCACGCCTCGATGGGCCAAACCTGGCCCACCAGCTATTTTTGTAAACAAAGTTTTACTGGAACCCAACCATGCACATTTGTTTACATGCACGATGGCAGAGCCGAGTAATGGTGGCAGAGGTGGTCTGGTCTACAAGATGTTTAGTATCTAGCCCTGTACAGAAGGTTGTGGGCCTGGTCTCTCCAGAAGGTTCCCTTCACTGCTGATTTCCTGTCACTCCACTCTGGTACTCTCACCTGTGATGCTCCCAGATCCAAATGCTTCTCCAAACCTGAATGTAAGCCGGATTCTACATCCAACCACCCCAACCCACATCAATCTGAGCCACCCGGTTTGGGTGGTACCGAATGAATAAATGGCGTCAATCATGGCACTGGTATTTACTGAGCACTCGCTACGCACTGGGCATTGTGCCAGGAACTCTATGTGCACAGATCACAAGATACGGGGTGAGAATCTAGATTCTGGTTTCTCTCGGAAAGCTGCCCCAGCTGCTGGTCTCCCCTTGACCCCTACACCACATGCTCGCCTACCCCTGGGGATACTGCTGGGTTTGGCTTGGTGAGGTCTCTCCTCCCCTTTCCCCTTTGTAGCCTATGCACAGCTTTGCACCCGCATCCTGCACAACCACCAGAGCCTCTGAACCATCCTGGCCACACTCCTTTCCCCATGTGAAGAACCTGCCCAGACCAGGTAAAGCTTCTGAAAATCCTGCCTGGTCCAGGTCACCATCCTGCTCACAAGCCTTTCCTGACTTCTCATCATGCACACGGAGTCATATCCAAGTTCTGTCTGGTGTTAGTCAGAACCCCCGGTCTGGCCTTGACGCAGGGTCACCCCCAAGGGACCGCGAGCTCCAGCCAATCTGGCCACGGCCCTTTGTCATCCTGCACTGTGCCTGCCCCTCCCCCACCCCGGATGCTCCCCCCCTCCCCAGGCTGACCTCAGCCCACGGAGCGGGCCCCATGGTTGGTGCTGCTCCAGAACTCCCGTGGTTGCAGGTCAGCCACACCCCACATCCCATCACCCCAAGCGCCTCCAAGTGTTCTCACCCTCCACCCCCACATACTGAGCCCTGTTCACGTGGACCAGTCTGCCGGCTTCCACAAGCACGGCCCGTGCCTTCGGGCATCTCTGTCATTTGAAGCAACGGACACTTCACTGCCTTTGGTGAAGGGCTCACGATGGCCAGTGAATGGTAATAAGTGAAAATAGTTTGATGTATTCTGCTGCCTCATTGTACTCCTAAGATTTTGTTTTCTATCAACCTCGTCATGCGTTCTCTGAAGGGCTTAATAATTGAACTTCTTAAATGGGTTAAGATACATACAAACACCAGCTACAAACTTCCACAGTTACAGACTGCTTCGACCGCAGGCCAGTTTTGATCAAAACTTGAAACATCTAAGGAATAGGTTTCTGAACCAGATCCGAGGCACAGGAGGGGATTTCAGGATTTCCAGCTTTGGTTCCACCCAGAGTCCAAGATTCAACGGACTTGCATGGACTTAAGAACTACCGGGATGAACTACCTTATCATAGAGACGGTATTTCTCCATTTATATACTATATGAGCAATCACGTCAGGTCTTATGCAGTTTCACATTTACCACAGCCCATCACCTCCTCTCCTCTTCCGGGCATCGCTGGCCCAGCGCAGAAATCCCTGAGACACCACGGATCTGAAGTCACACAGCACAAGGCAACGGAGAGTGAACTTGTCAGCTCTCAGCCCTGCCGATCAGAGTGTGACTAATACAAGCTCAGCCAAGGATCTTCTCAACTCTTCCAACAGAAATGGCCCTCTGCCTGGTGTACGATGTCTTCAAAAGAGCTGGCGTAACCACCCGGGAAAAAAGACCAAAAGAGTACAGAAAAGGGGTGTTTGCTCGTGTTAAATAAACGATCTGCTCCGCCAGGCTTTCTTCTTTAAAACACTTACAAGAATTAAACAGAAGTCAGACTTGAAAACAAACATTCACGACTCCCAGGCTACTGTCCCCTTTTTGGTACCCATGCTTCCTTCACTCCTACTTTAGGAAAACTGAACATCTCCCCACTAATCACTACGTATGTGACTCAGAAAACGAACTCCTATTTCCAGGAACCAAACCAGAAACTCTGGCAGGAGCTGGGTCTGCAGCTGAACGCCTAAGCTTGGAAAAACCTCAAACTATCCCACTTGCCATTTTCAATGAAATGTTTTACAGGGAAAACAGTAACATAAAATACACATACTAGAAATGTGCGAACTCCACCGAACATTTTAAGAAACAAAGGATCAAAAAGAAACACATGTTTCTTCCTAAAAATACACCCCCCACCCCAAACTATGTAATATTTAACAACTGCATGCCGAGCTTCCAGGAAACGAGAGATGTTCTGAGGGGCTGATATTCAGCACAGTCCTCTGTGTCCCAAGGACAGGGGAAGCACACACGAGTTTTGTCCCCCGTGGAACTGAATGGGCATGGTGGCGTTCCTCTTCTGCACATAAACACCTGCTCAGTATCCATCATGTATGGCACGCTACAGAAGCTTCTAAGGGATGCAGGGATGGGGAAGATACAGCCTACCTCTTCCTCCACCCGCTCTGCCAGGCAAGGGCGGGAGGATGCACCCTGAGGACAGGTTGTCCTTGTGTTCTCAGGGGACTGGTCCTGAGGGGGATGCCCTTGGCTCCGTCCACATCCATGGTACTGAGATGCCAGCATCAGCTTGGCGGCCAGGGCACGAGCACTTTCTCCTTCTCCCTCAGTGCTCCTCCTCGGTATTTGAGCTCTCTTCTTCGGTGTCCTGAGCTAGGACTGGCTCGGGGTACCTCATGCATGCCAGGCAGAGAGAAGACATCACTCAGGACAGGCAGGGCCCCTACTAACCAAGGTAAGGCTTGCTGTCTTCTGCCCTGTTCACACAGAATCATCCTGCAGGTCTATCTGGATGGCACCTTGGGAGGGGATTTAGAGCTGCTTTTTATTTTTATTTTTTTCTGAGTCTCTAAACAGCAGCAAAACAGAACTTTCATTTTTAGAAGAATCCACCGGACACACCAGTGCCTCCCGATGTCTGCCTGTTTCTACTGCTTTCGACATGAAGTCTGAAAAGCCACCAATTTTCGCAGAAGAAATTTAAATAAACTTCTGAAGCCAGAGGAGCAATTTTCTTTATAATTGACATTAAAAAGTAGCATGAACTGGATGACGGATGGTGGTGAGCAGCTGCCACTGGGCACGGTCTTAAACTTACGAATAATCAAGGGCAAGGGGAGGAAGAGGGTCACTGGCCGGTCCTCAGAACTAGGGGATAATTAACTACTGTGGTGCAGAGATAACAGAAATAGAAACTTCCTCAATTATCTAGAAACCAGGCCAAAATAAGATCCGTGCATGCAGACAATTCTTCACAAAAGTGGCAGATACCTCACTTTCTCAGAGGCTGACTTACTCAACTCCAAAGCCAACTCATGGTGTCTTCATTAGACTTCATGAAATGATCAGTTATCGTTGATAGGACTTGCTCTGGAGAAGCTCAAGGCAGTCAGGAATTTGACACTCAGTGTTCTGACAGGACAGCTGATTCTCGAACAATGCGGTGTCAGTGTGTGTGTGTCCATGTGTACGGAGACTTTGCTCGATGCACTACGGTCCCGTAAACACATATTCTTTATGATTTGCTTATCGGTGTTTTCTCCAGCTGACTTCACCGTAAGAATACCGTATATGGCTCATGTAACACACAAAACAAGTAAATCGACTGTTCAGGTCACTGGTAAGGCTTCCAGTTAACAGTAAGCTATTAATAGTTAAGTTTGGGGGGGGGGTCAAAAGTTAAATGTGAATTTTCAACTGTGTGGGGGGTCAGTGCCCCAACCCCCATTGCTCAAGGGTCAACTGTACTTAGTATTAACCAATCGCTCACCGCATGAGCTACTGAACTCCTGTGTTACACCGTGTAGCCGTGGAAAAGCACAAGAGTTGGATGGAGGAGGGCCCCCGGGGAAGGAGCCCACACGGGAAGGATCTGGCCCTGCGGGCGGCAAGGGAAGAAGGCTGCAGGTCTGAGGGAGACAGGGGCGGGCAGGCGTAAGGGGCAGGTCTCCTCTTCACCCCCAGAGTGTGGGAAGGCATTCTAAGGTGTTAAACAAGGACTGCGAGGACAGGACTGGCCCTTCCGAGAGCTCACACGGGCAGCCAGCAAGGCTGTTCACAGCTGGGCAGGAAGCTTCAGCACATGGCAGTGAGATTTCTGTATCTGTGAACAGTATCCAAATGGAGAGTCTCATTCAAGCTGTTACACGTTCCTATGAAATATTCTCGCTAAGATATTCTTGTCAATCATCACAATTGAGAAACGTGATATATACGGCCTGTTTAAAAATCAGCAAATTGAATGTTTATCCATCTTTCAACGAAGCACCTGCTTCCAACATAGCTGACCAGCGACACTGGCTAAATCTCCTCGCCAAACGATCCAGAAACGTTCACGTGACATCAGTCCTGTGGACAGGACAGGCGCGCTAAAGCCCTTCTATGGACAGTTTCATCTGCTGCTCAGGCCTGCCATAAACTCTATCCGGCTTCATATCCGAGATGCAGACCCTCAGAAAGCACTCAGTCACTGCAGCAACTTTTAAGAGGCCAGCGGCTGCATCCCCTAAGAGACTATTGCTGTGCATGGTGACTGCACTTTTTCCAAATCCATGCAAGAAACTTAAGAGTTCTTTAAAAATTTTTTAAGTTATTTATTTTGAGAGAGCACGCACGAGCGAGAAGGGCAGAGAGAAAGGGAGGGCGCACGTGTGAGCCAGAAGGGCAGACGGAGACAGAGGGAGAGAAAGAATCCCAAGTAGGCTCCACACTGTCAGTGCAGAGTCCGATGTGGGGCTTGAACTCATTAACTGTGAGATCATGACCTGAGACGAAACAAGAGTTGGATGCTCAACCGACTGAGTCACCCAGGCACCCCAAGAAATCTAAGAATTCTTAACACCTGGGTAGGAATGCATTTCCTCCTGGCTGGTGATTTGTTTGTGGCAAAGACCTCACAAAGGTAAATCAGAAGACAGCAAAACCAAGACCTTGGGTGGGGCCGGCAGGGAGCGGGAGAGACTTCCTACTTTCCCGCATGAGTGTTCAAAGGAGGTGGTGCCTCCTTTCAATTGCAAAGATCTACTCTCATTTTCGGCATTTCCCTTTGATGTTATCGGTAGGAAGAACCATCAAACACACAATCATCTCTCTGTATTTAGAGGCCTTTTTTTAAAAAGAGAACTTATGAGATTTGAACACACAGAAAAGATGTCCTTTCAGGGGTATCCAAATTAGTTGAGAATTTAGATTAAAAAAAAAAAGAAAGTTGACTTATCTAAGGCTCCGATAAATCTCTTTGTGGCCTGAGACCCGAACAAGCTGGGACGGCTTCTATGTCTCCATCTATCCGAAACACAAGTGGAGCTAATTAATATTTCAGACTTCCCCATCAGCTGGGCCAAGACCGGGTTCTTCAGCAGGCTTACATTCCCTGGCAATGCTTGATTTATGCACCAACACCCGCCAACCCACAAATACGACAATAAAAATGCAGACGAGGGGTGGAAATTTGCAAGTACACTTTTCTCTTCCACACTAGGTGAAGTGGTTTAGATAGCTGTCACTAACACCAAGGGGTTTATTAATAGGCAAAAATTAATTGTATGTAGACTGAATTAATGAGATGGAAAAACATGCATATTTCAGCTAATACAGAGGGGACCGGCCTCTGCAGAGGCATCTGTAATGAAGTGGCTGGAACATGGGATGAGGCGCAGAGCAGTACCAGCAAGCCGGGGTCCTTTTGTGATCACGGGGGCTGGAGGTATTGGTAAAAAAAAATACACTGTGAAATGTAAACATCAGGCAACTGTTTTGAGCACAAAGTTGACCCCCGATGCGTATTCTGCAGACTGCCATCTACAGATTTATAAATAAATGATTAGATGTAAAATCTCTAGAGGGTTTTCCTTTTCCACAGCAATTACAGGAGCAGATTATTACCATTCAAGTGGGGCTCCAGTGAAAGTTCCTTGACTGGCAGGAATCACTCACTGCTGTCCTGACGTCTAAGTCACCATGACAGGAAATCCAATGTCAGCGTGTATGGCGGACGTTTTCACAAGCCAAGTCAATATGCACTGAATGAACACATTCTCGAGTTAAAATATATTACTGTCAATAACAGACTGAATTAAGAAAGTATGAAGTTTCAAATGTGATCAGTGTCAGGAAGAAGTTTTCCGTATCTCCTCCCTGCACACTGTTAAAAGTTGTCGCGTGGGAAAGCCTGAAACTCGCTTGGACATTTTCTCTTTGGCTGCTCTGGATCTGTTTTTTAAGTCATTAAAACACAAGGTAATGAGGCTAATCAAAGAGTAAGCAATGAGCGGTATCATGTTCAGCACACTTTTTTTTTTCCAGCCTAAGAGTTTCCTTTCTTCCCTAAATCGTGGGGGGAAAATCGTCTTTTAGCTTGGGATTTACTTTCCTTCCACGAGTGGATCCACCCCCTACGCCTGCATTCTTACACGAAGCTGTTTTTCTCGAATTCACAGCAGCAAAGCCAGCAACGTGCCCACTCTCTCCCACTCTCTATTGTTTTTTCTTTTGTTGTTGTTGTTTTTTTTAAATGGTATGGAGTAGGAACAGATTTTTTAAAACTTTATTTCGAAAAAAAAAATGAAGATTCATAAGACATTGCAAAAAGAGTGGACACAGCTTCCATGTACCTTTTACTCCATTTTCCTCCATGATATCCTCTTAGGAATCATAGTACATTCTCAAAACCAGGAAGCTGACATTGGTACAACACTGGCAACTAAACTACAAATCTGACTCGATGTCACCAGGTTTAACGTATGCTTTACAAAGCAGGACACAGCCCTGTTCTGTCACACACGGACCTCTCTCTACAGTCCCACGGCACCCCTGGCCGGTCGGTACCTGACCACCGCTGACCTGCTCTTTATCGTTACACGTTTGTCATCTCAAGAGTGTCACGCAACAAAAACCACACCTTCCTGGGCTGGCTTCCTTCACTCAGCACAAGGCCCTTTAGACACTTCCAGGTTGTGTCATGTGTCCACGAGTCCCTGCTTTTTGTTGGGAAGTATTCATTGAAAATGGGCCCCCGTTTATCCATTCACCTTTGGAAACACATTTGGGTGGTTCCCGACCTGGGGCTGTGAACATCTGGGCACAGCTTTCGGGTGGACACGAATTTCTGTTTCTCGAGGACGTCTGAGCAGCAGTGTCGCCGCCGGGCCTGCATGGACGCTATAGGTTAACTTCATAAGCAGCCACCACGTCGTTTCCACAGTGGCTGCTGGGCGTCAGCGGTGTCTCACTGTGACATCACCTTGCATTTCCCTACTGGCTGCTGGGGATCATCTTTTCTTGGGCTTATTGCCAAACTTCTGTCCTCTTTGGTAGAGTATGCGATTCTTCTGCCCCTTTTCCAACTGGAATGTTATTTTCTTATTGTTGAGTTCCGACAGGACCTTATACGTTAGGAACACAAACCTCTTGTCGGGTACGGGGTCTGCAAGTCTTTGGTCCTGGTCTTACCTACCATCCCCCTTTTATAGGGTTTTCTGCAAAGCAGAAGTTTAGGAACACAATTTTAAAAAGGAATACATATTATTGATCCTTCTGGAATTTTCTTATCCTGGGCCAATTTTCAAGATGGGCAGTATCTCTCGGAGCTGAATGGTCAGCTGTGTGGCCTTTCAGCAGATGCTCTCAGGGAACCCTGGGCATCCCTGCTGGAGGCTTCATCTCTGGGAGACGGTTGACAGTGAATGCTTTCGATGCACACCAGGGGAAACTTCACTTAAGAATGACATGTGCCACACACCATCATGTTATTTAAAATGTAACCCACATCACGAACTCAGATATTTAAGATGCCTTGGTTGGCTGAATGTCTGAAGTAAACACTGGTATGCAGCCAGAGGCCAGCCTGATGAAAATGCCATCTTTGAGGGGCTATCATCTAGACTGGAGGGGACACACACACGTCAGCATCAGGTAAAGGCAGAGGGAGCAGGGGAAGGTGCAGGGCAGGGTCCGGCATTTTCCGTGGAAATGCAGGATGAAGCCTGTGCACCAAATGGCATCACCAGCACCACTCGGCAACCAGTGATTTATTGACACGGTCCCTCAGGAAGCAAGCGTCCGACAGTGGCAGCAGGTGGGAAAGACGGGTGTCCCTGTGGTAAGGGCACTGGGGGCACAGGCCACAGAAGCAGGGAGAAGGCAGCTAGGTTTCTAGAGTTGCTGGCAGAGGTCAGAGAAGGTCATGAGGGGCAAGTGTGAAGACGTTCTTGAGGGACCGAGAGATCCAGGTAGAGAGAAGGACAGAGTCCCCGATCCAGAGAAGGGCACACACCATGTTCCTAGAAGGTGGATCCGTGCCCTCTGGGACAGGATGCAGGAGGGGAGCCTGTGAGCTTGTAGGCGAAAGGCCCCAAATCATGCCGAGTTGGGAATTATTTGTAAAAGGCATTTGTAAACACAAAATAAGCTCAGAAAAATTCAACAGTCAAAACCACCACAACAAATAGGTCTTCCCGGGCCACGCAAGCCCTGAGCAGAAGATCCCAGTCACCTGCAAGGCTGCGGAGGAGGAGCCGACCCTAAAAATGAGAGTCTGCATCACAGAAAAGCCAGAGCCTTACCCAGCTCCTGAAGGAAATATTTCTAACTCTGCAAGAAAACATCCTGGTATCCCCAGGGTTAATGGGCAGGGCACAGCTGTGCAGATCACCCTCAGTGCACCTGCAAGCGGTCACTCTGGAAGGCCCCAGGGAGGACCAGAAGGCCAGGGCACAGGCATCCCGCCCCACCCTGTGGACTGGGACAGACAGACCCCCGAACACACCTCTACGAGTGGCTATCTAAACCCCAAGGCAGCCAGGACAGGTGAAGCCTTCTGTGAGGAAGGAGGAGGTCCCAAGACACAGCACGCCCTCCTTCCTCTCGGTGCCCGGGTGTGTCGGGATACGGACGCTTAGGACACCTCCTCCTAAGCGTCCGTATCCAGCTCCTTCTGTGCGGATTCCCCTTTCATCCAAGTTCCGCAGCCCCGGAGGGAGGCTTTATTCCAACACGACCACTGTCTCTGCCACCGGATCCCCAAACTATGCCTGAGGAACACAGTCTAAGCCCAGGCTGGCCTAAGCACCAGTCAGCTCCAGCTCGTTTGTCTCGGCTGGTACAATTCACTGACTTTAATGAAAATTCCCAGAAAGTCTACAAGTCATAGAGTCGGGTAAAAACCCTCTTCCCTGTGCTACAATAGCATGTAATCACTGTCACAAATCGATAGGATACGAATGAGGAGAACGTACAGGGTCTACGAAGTGCCACGCTTGTGCGCTACTGAACTGGACGCAGCCCCAGATGCAGTCCCTGCCTGCCGTCCTGTCCAGATCACACGCATTTTCCAGCCTCTACACTAGCGGGTCAGAATGGCGTAACGGAGGTGGAATGATCTGCTCAGTTAGCAGTAGTCTTGGAAAAACTATTCTTAATTTTGAGACACTTTGGCATTCCCACAAAGTCTGCAGGAGTCCTTCTTAGAACTATAAACATGACATATTGTCAGGTAAACACAATGCCCTGACTGTAACTCTCCAAGGAAGGTATTAGGTTTGTGTTCTCGGACCAATTTTTTGTTTCAATGGCATCAGCTAATGTCAGACGGTTGTAAGTCCTTGACGCATAAACGTTGAAAACATAAAGTCTCTCCTTAAAGGATGAAGCCCGGGAAGGGGGTGGATTTGTGTACTGACCAGGTTACCAACATAAAGACACCACTGCAGAACCTGTCTGCACTCCAGAAGCACATTCAACACGGTCGATGTTCACTGGGCTGCACTCTTGCACAATGTATTTATTTTAATTTTTAAATTTTATTTCAGAGACGCGGGGGTGGAGGGAGAGAGGGAGAGAGAATGCACAAGCAGGGGAGAGGGCCTAAGGGAGAGAATTCCAAGCAGGCTTCCCACTCAGCATGGAGCCTGACGCAGGGCTCGATCCCAGGGATCATGACCTGAGCTGAAATCAAGAGTTGGGTCCTCAACTGACTGAGCCACCCAAGTGCCCTCTTCCACATCATATAAACATGTTATTTGTTTTCTCAGTTACACACCTCCCCACTGAAACTGCTGGCATTTCCCTATGTTCTGTGGGTCCCCAAATCACTCAGGAGGCTCACATGTGTTGGAGAAGAAAAGCATTTGTTGGTGAAATGCAGGCCCTCAGGTTGGCATACCCAATTCTGAAAAGTCTGGCAGTGAAGGGGTGCCTTCATCCTGGTCCAAACAAGAGTTTTCCAAATCTTTTTGTTCCTTAGAATCCTCAAGGCACATGAGAAATCCACACAGTCTGGGAAATAGATACATGATAGTGCAAACATTTAAAAATTTTTTAAATGTATTCATTTTTGAGAGACAAAGACAGACAGGGCATGAGCAGGGGAGGGGCAGAGAGGGAGGGAGACACAGAATCTGAAGCAGGCTCCAGCCTCCAAGATGTCAGCACAGAGCCCGACACGGGGCTCGAACTCACGAACTGTGAGATCATGACCTGAGCCGAAGGCAGACACTTAACCACCTGAGCCACCTAGGCATCCTGAGAAGAGGACTCTTTTAAGGGCATAGATACCACACTGTTAATCACATAATAAAATTTTAATAATTTCTTAAAAAATTTTTTTAATGTTTATTTTTGAGAGAGAGAGAGACAGAGCATGCGTGGGGGAGGGGCAGAGAGAGAGGGAGACTCAGAATCCGAAGCAGGCTCCAGGCTCCGAGCTGTCAGCACAGAGCCCGATGCAGGGCTCGAATTCACAGACCGCGAGATCATGACCTGAGCCAAAGACAGATGCTTAACCGACTGAGCCATCCAGGTGCCCTGTTGTTAGTGGTTTAAAAAATTTTTTTTAATGTTTGTTTTTGCAAGAGACAGAGCATGAGGCGGGGAGGGGCAGAGAGAGACGGAGACAGAATCCGAAGCAGGCTCCAGGCTCCAAGCCGTCAGCACAGAGCCCGACGGGGGGCTTGAACCCACGAACCGCGAGATCATGACCTGCGCCAAAGTCGGACACTCAACTGAGCCACCCAGGTGCCCCATGGTAGTGCAAAAATTAATCAGACTCAATTTTCCACAAAAACACATTAATCTGAACTACTTGGTTTTGAAAACTTAAAATTTTATAATCTTATGAATAACATTTCATTTATACTAAGAACGTTATGCTTTTAAGGAAACTTTTCTTTTTCATGCCGGCATGGAGCCTAATGCGGGCGTGAACTCAAGACCCTGAGACCAAGACCTGAGTGGAGACCGAGAGTCAGACGCTTAACTAACTGAGCCACCCAGGTGCCCCTCAGGTGACTCTTAGGTCAGTCGTGGCTGAATCTCGTGCGTGGCACTGGGCCTACAGGGAACGTGACGCATGCTACCGTGAAGGAGCCACTGCCCTAAGTGTTGAGGGCTTGATGACATTTTATACGCAGTTTAAGGTTCACGATACACATCTAGTTTGCCTCCTGGCGCATCGAGCGGAAGACGTATTTTCCAGGACAGACGTTTGTTCGGAACAAGGGTAGGAGCCTCTGCCTTGTGCCCGAGGTAACGGGAGGTGACGTGTTGGCCTCCCGGCCCACGCAGGGGCACGAGGCCCCACCCGCTCGGCGCTGGCGGCCTGTCCACGCAGAAGCGACCGCTGCTACCTGCTCCCGCTCAGAGAGGGAGGCCAGGCCGGGCAGCACACGGGTGCACGGGAGCCTGTGGCGCCCGTTGGCAGGTGGCCAAGGCTCCGGGAAGGGAAGGCCACGCCGCCGGCTGTGCGCTGAGCTTTGGGGCAGTTCCAGGCGATGCCACGTCTCCTCCCCTCCTCAGAACTGGAAGTCACGGCTTTCCACACGGAAGCCGGCCACGCAGCTTTCCCTAGCCTCCCCTTCCGAAGCACATGCTAACCTCCCTGAGCCGAGGGTTTCCTGGCAATAATGAAGGTGGACATGGGCAGCCTCCCCGGTTACTGGGGGCCTGGTATTCACAACCTGTCCGGGCAACTTTATGACCTCGCAGCCAGGTGCTGTAATTGCAGTAACGACCCGCAGACACCAGAAGAATCTAAATTCACTGCTGCATCTCGTACGTACGGGAGCTACTGGCCTCCTCCGTGAGCAGGAGGGCTCCTGCTACTGGGGGGGAGGGTGACCGATGTGCCCAGGACGCCAGCATCCCTCACCTGGCCGGATGCTCCATGGTCCCGGCCCTGGCCGGATGGCCGGCCCCTCCCCTGCCTGGGGAGCTGGGCCAGTGTGACTTCCCAGCAGGCCGCAGCCCCGTGTAGCGTGTTCCCAGGTCACAATGAGCAAGAGAAGGCCGCTTGATAGTGTCAGAGAGGGACCAAGAGACAGGCATCCTGTTCAGATGGGCCGCTGAGCGGGGCCTGGGGAGAAGCAGGTGCAGCTTACAGGCTGTTTAGGTGGCAAGACAGGCCCCTGATTTCAGGTTGCAAGTGATTTTCCTTTGCTCCCTGCCAGATCCGGGCGTCGCTCAGGGAGCAGGGCGTGCTTGTGATGGTTTCCCTTTGGGAAAAGTAAAGGGTTGAAGCATGTGCACCAAAACCTAAAGCAGGCTGTTCTCTTCAGCGCAGAGATTCATAGAACGGAGATTGCCAATTTAAGGTGACCTTGGAAACCAAGGAAACTTGACATGTGTTCACACAGGTGAACTAAGGGTCTGTCCAGAAAGAAAACAGTGCTCCATAAAGTGGCTAAAATTATGAACAGAGAATACTTTTAGGTCACAAGGTGAGAAAACCCAAAGCAAATGCCGTAAAGCCGGAAATGAAAATATATGCATTAAACCTGTGTTAAAAGAGCACGTGTGTTTCACAGAAGTCCTGTCTCAGTGAACTCTGGCATGGAGGTCGCTCGTCCCCCCAGCACGGTCAGGGGTGTTCATGCATCACACCCAGGGCAGCAGGTGCAGCAACCCACTAGCCCCGTAACGACGGGAAGGCCTGGACCTCCACCCTTCTGTCGCCAGTATGTGGGAGACTAATTAAAATAAGGACTCTGAAAGCTCCAAATGCTAATGGTTTCAACTTTTTTTTTCCAAGAGGAAAAAAAAACAAAAGAAACAAAAAAAAAAACCCTTGGTGCCCATGTCTGTTATCTGTTCCATGGCACACAGAATGTGTGCTTAAAATGTGAAGCGTGTGAGATTCTACTTCCGTGATCTTAATTTAACGTAGGCAATCTGCCTTTGTATTTACTAAGAAGTTCCCAGGGAGACAGAATTTCACTTCCCTGGGTACTACTTCTGCAGAAAAGCCATCCTTAATGATTTCTCTCATTTAAAAGAATTTATCGGGGCTCCTGGGTGGCTCAGTCGGTTGAGCGTCCGACTTCGGCTCAGGTCATGATCTCACAGCGTGTGAGTTCGAGCCCCACGTCGGGCTCTGTGCCGACAGCTCGGAGCCCGGAGCCTGCTTGGGATTCTGTGTCTCCCTCTCTCTCTGCCCCTCCCCCACTCACACTCTGTCTCTGTCTCTCTCAAAAATAAATAAACGTTAAAAAAAATTTTTTTTAAAGAATTTATCAACTTAAAGTGATTATTATTATCAAATGCTTATTTTCAATGAAATACAACAAAATTTCAGCTGCAGACTCAAAGCCAAGTGCAGCCCAACGTGGCGGGTCCCTCAAACGTGCCTTCCCGTGGACTCCAGCCACAGGGATGGAAACTGCTGGGGGGGCGCGTGCCGCAGACAGACACGGTCACAGAAGGGCATGGTCTAAGGCAAGTCTGCTAAAACAGCCAGTCCAGCTGTGTCTGCTCTTTGAAGACCTTCTCCTCAGCCGGGAAATCCTCTCTGCTGGTTAACTAAGTCCCAGCGACCGTCTCCACCAGCCCCTCTGTGCTTGCGTCCCAAGCTCGGGACCGAAGACCAGGCCACAGGGCTGAGCTCAGCCGGCCAGCTGCTCGCAGACTCGGAAGCTGACGGATAAGAGAGGGTGAAGGATGCTCGTGACCAAACTGAGCTGCCACCTGCCTACGGGCAGCTGCCTTCTGGCCCCCAGCCTGTGGCCATTCTTACCCGAAGGATGGGGCTGCTGAGTCGGGCTGCAGTGAAGGGGGGATGTGCTTCTGCCGTGTCAGTGGGGCTCCGTCCCTCCCTCCTGCCCGTGCATGCCAGCCTCTGTGCCACATGATAGTCGCAGCAGCGGCACCTGGTCATCCCCTCACAGGGGCTCCAGAGACTGGCTCCTTGCCCTTTAAAGGCTGGCATGCCATGAAGGCTCAGACACAAAGTTTTGGTTCCAGGAGAGGGGACACGCAGGTGCTGCTGTGAGGAAGGTGGCGTCGCTGACACTGGGAGATGGGCTGTGGGGCCCTCACGCCGAGTCCCTGCCAGCCTCGGGTCCCGCTGCCCACTCCTGTGGTGGGGCCCATCTGCCTTCTCCCTCAGGCTCTCGTCCCAGGTGATCATCAGTGTCCACAGCTCACACCCCCAGCTACAAGGGGGACCATTCTCGACCTACATCTCCCTCCTCTGTCCTGTTATTTCTGCACCAACACCATCTGCGTGGCGGTGTGGCTGCCCCAGACCTTAGGAGGAGGACGCCCCACGTCGACATCCTTGTCTCTCCACGGCCGGGCCTCCTGCTCTGTTGCCAACGACCCCTCCGCCTGGGGACCTCACTCCCATCATGATCCAGGAGGGCAAGCTCCTCTCTTCTCTTTCCTGGACCAGGACGACGGGCTAGTAATCGGCCGGCCTGCATCCCCCAGCATCTCCAAACCCAGTGTGTTCTCCCCCCTACAGCCAGAGACGACTAATAGTAACTATGGCGGTTCCTTCCAAATGGCTTCCTGATGTGTTCCCAGCGCTCAGACTGAGCTGGCCCCTTGCTATGGCCTGGCCCTTGCCTTGGTCCCTGTCCAGCTACTCTGTGCAGAACACACCGGTCCCCTTCTGGATTCTTCCGAGTGCATGGGGACTTCACACACAGTCCTCTCTGCCTGGAACGCTCTTGTGTTCCCTTCTCATTGTTCAGATCTTATTTAAATGTTGCCTCTCAGAGAAGCCACCTCCGTCCCCCACATAGAAGGCCACACCCCCACCCCAACACCCTCACGGTGCTTGATCTTTCTCCTTGGCAGAATTTCTCTCTACTCCAATTAAACAATCACTTGTTCACCAGCTGTTGAACACCAGCCTCCTGCACTGTGGACTCCAGGAGGGCAGGGAGGACGGGACTTCGTGTCTTCCTGCTGTGCTCCCAGCACGTGATTCTTGAAGGGAGGATCTACGAAGTGAGGAGGTTCCGGAAGAATGCGTGCGGCCCTAACTCTAGTACCTCTGCTCCTCCCTGTCCCCCAGCCAGTGTCAAGGAGGACCAAAGCAAGGTTCCCAGGCTCCTTATAAAGTTCTTTTATTTTTCCTTTGGAAAACTTTTCCCCTCTTAGTTTGCGTTTCATTTTGGCGACTTGAGTTGCCGTGTGCACTTCATCAAGGCCCTGCTCTGAAAGATCAGCAAGGGGTCCCCGTGGCAAGGCCTGAAGGGGTCAGACGGAGCGAGATGGAGGTGGGCGGGGGAGGCAGAGCCAGCAGACGCAGAAGGCAGACACGCTCACTAGCGACAGGCAGCCGTCCCCACTGCGCTCCTGAAACATCACTACCTGCAGGATGAAAGCTTCAACATCGTATGCGGTGTGGATCTTAGAGGTGTTTTAAGGAACTGCTACCCTTAGGATTGGAATGGAAGAGGCCTGAGTGATCACCACGTTGGGTAACTTTGCTTCTCAAAGTCACAGGCATTAACATCTTACAATGCCATGAAAGAATGCTCCATTCCTGCACTTAGTTTCATAAAAATGATAGTCAAGACGACTCCACAGGTACTGGAGACCTTTAAATCAGGGAACCGGGGTGTTGCCTTTGTACAACAGCTAAAACAATCGCCCGTATGTATGAGTCTCAAGCATCTAAAAATTAGTAAATATTCCCAACACACATAGAAGCAACCATATTGCTGTTTTACATCAGTATTTTAAAAGACTCACCAAAATAACCATATAAAAGGATTTGGTTTGGCAAAAAGAACTATTTACACACTTCCATCTATATTTCAGTGTAAGTCATATTTACTAAACATATTTAAATACCCATTAAACACCGCACAAATGTGTTTTGATATGGTTAGAATTGTCATCTCAAAAAATTCATGTATCTTGTTAACCGCTCACTTCCCACTAACTTGGAAACACAAGGTGCTAATTTCTTCAGCTGATGTATCCAGGCCAAGAGAACCTGAAACCCTCCGTATCGGCATGAAGTCCATTCTGCATGGGTCCAAAGGGCTGGCCCTTGGACCTCAGCTTGGAGACAGCTTCAACACCACCTGTCAACTGGGCTCCCTGGCACAGTGGCAGGCGTTGTAAGGAAGACACCTTAACGTAGACAAAAAGCTCAAAGTGTGTGTGTGTGTGTGTGTGTGTGTGTGTGTGTCTTCCCACATGAATTGCTGCCTGTACAGTGTCCCTGGAAGAGGAAGAGGGCAGGCTGAGAATAGTGTGTTATTTTTAACATCAGGATGTGTGATCTGAGGTCTCGAGAAATGGGTGGATCATGCACTGACAACTCAGGACCTGGTTCAGGGAGGACAGGAGTCAGGGCCCCTGTTGTCTCAGGGGAGAAGGGAAGCTAGCCTGCAGGACCCGAGGAGCCCCTCACGGTGGGGGAGGAACCTCAGAGGCCACCCTCTAGGAGGGTGAGTGTCCACTAAACCAAACCCCAGAGGAAGCGTGGCCGTGCACCAATCATCTGAATCCCCAAGGTTAAGAGGAGGGGCCCAGACCAGCAGTGCCCCCAGACACCTGCTGGAGGGAGAACACTGCTACATTAGGCACGATGCAGTCTACACACAACTTTTCAAAGGCAATAACGTGACATAAAAAAATGACTGGACACATGACAAGATGAACAAAACACAGCAAACACAAATCCTAAGAGCAGATCACAGAGCAGGGGCCTGCGTGGCTCAGCCAGTTAGGCCTCTGACTCTTGATTTCGGCTCAGGTCATGATCTCACGGTTCGTGAGTTCGAGCCCTTCGTCAGGCTCTGTGCTGACAGCTCGGAGCCTGGAGCTTGTTTTGGATTGTGTGTCTCCCTCTCTCTGCCCCTTCCCTGCTTGCTCGCTCTCGGTCTCTGTCTCTCAATAATAAATAAAAATAAAAATAAGAGTAGATCAAGGGATTCCAGTGGTAGGAGTATCAGATACAAACTTAAGATAGCTGTTGTTTATTACATTCAAGAAGGGTAAAAACCAAGATTTCAAAATTTTGGAAGACTGCCAACTGTTTGAAAAAATGAAAACACTAGGAAAATATATTTTGGAAATAATGTATACTATGAAAGGATTTAAAACCAAATTTGGCACAAGAAAGAAATTCGTAAACTGTTAGATCAGAAGAGATGAACGGAATGAAACATACAGATAAGATAATGGAAACTAATGAAGCTAGAACAAGAGGAAGGGCAGACCCAGTGTCGATGGAGTCCCAGAAGGAAATGAGAGAGAACAAGCACCACAGCCTTTGAAGCAAGAGAAGAGCGCAAGAACTGCTGAAAGACATTAAGCCACAGATCCAGGAAGCCATTGGGTTTCACAGCAGGACATCCATTCAAATGCAGAATTGGAGAAGAGCTATTACTTCAAAGAAACAGTGTCTGTATTTAGAGCTGACTTCTCACTAGGAATGATGGAAGCCTCGGAAAAAACGAGAGGCATCACTAGACTCGGAACAATAAAGGTCAACCTGGAATTCTACACCAAGGAAAAGTATCCTTTAAGAATAAAAATTAAGCTAACTTCAGAAAAAGAAGCACAAAACTGAGCATTCCTTACCAGTAACCCCGTATGGAGGAAGACAATGGGTGCTAACGAACGTGTGTGTGACTGGCATTCCCAAGTAAGGATGCACGCACACAGGCAACAGTTTAACTATAAATTGTACTGATACAAAGGATATGTAGCACACAATTTACATAACATACAACATTCTTTAAGGCAAATTCCGGATAGTCACTGATTCTCTCAGAAGCTGTCACTAATATTTGCAAAACTCTTGTGCCCAGAGCCACCCTGTGATTGTAGCTGACAGATGACCAGCACGCACATGGAGGATGCCGGGCTAACGAGAGCCCAGTGAGGCAGTGAAGATGTAGTTTGAACCTCCCGTACTTGTTACAGAGGAGCAATTCTCCACTGAATCCAATTATAATCTCAAATATTACAAGAATTTTTATGCTATTCAAAACGTAATGGTTACACACATGACACTCTCAAAGCTAAGGTCATTACTAACATCTCCTGCATCACGCTTAAAAGTAGACCAATGGTTTGCAAAGGATTTCTTAAGTGTTCAGAAAGTAAAAAATTCTAGACTTTGTGGGCCATGTAGTCTGGTCACAACTAATGGACTCTGCTGTTCAAATATTAAAAGCAGTCACAGACAAGACACAAATAAATGGGTGTGGCTGGGTTACATTCAAAATTCACATACAAAAATAGATGTCCCGCAGTGAGCTATACTTTATCAGCCCCTCACCTAGGCAAGGAAGCCCCAATCTGCAACATCTACTGATTCTGTAAGGACTTGTACTAGGGCTGATTTCAAAACACCAATGTTGACAGCATTGAACATACAGCCAGGAAGAGATCCTCAGAAGTACATCACCATAAAAATGACCTCGAGGGCACAGGTAACAGTCAAATTAGTGTACCTGGAAGGGATGAGTTTTTTGAGTGTTACCTCTAAATGTAATGTATCTAGCTATAAATTTTCAATAAGGAGTATGATACCCAGTTCACCAAATTACTGTGAATTAAAGAGTGGGCCCTCATGAGCCACTCTGAGCTGGTGTTGGCACATCATTAGTGAAAAGGAATTATTCAGGCAGAAGAAAAATTATCAACGGCAGGGAGATTAGAGATACAGAATGAAGAGCAAAAATGCTAAATCTGCATGTAAATCAAAGTAAATATTGGGCTGCATCAGACAGTATTTTATAGTCAGGTGTACTGTGGTAAAATTTACATTAATTCAATCCATTCATTTTAGGTACACGTACACAGTTGAGTATGGACACGTAGAGTCATATAACGACCTAGCACACTCAAGGTACTTATCCCTGAGAACTTTGATGGTCTGTGTCTTTCGATGAATTTTTCCATATCATCTAAGTCATCACATTTACTGGCATGAAACTATTTAAAAGATTTCCTTATTATTCTTTTAATACCTATAGGATCTGTACTGATTTCTCCTTTTAAAACCAGCATGGGTAATTTGTGCCTCTCTCTGTCTCTCTCTGTCTCTCTCTCTCATCAGTCTGGTGAGTTTATCATTTTTATTGGCTTTTTGTTTCCTTGGTTTGGATTTTACTATTCTCTTTGTAGTTTATATAAGTTGAAAGCCAGATCAAAAGTTGACAAACTATGGCCACAGCAAGAATATTTTCAGAAAACACTAATTCAGTACAACCTGAAGTAGAACCTGCTATGATGTATTATAAATGATGGCAGTAAAAAACGTGTGAAGCAGAAAAAGGCTTAGCTGAACAAATCAACAGAGTTAAAACAGAAGACATTTAAATTCTATGGTCATTCAGTTTATTATCCATCAACGGGTACCCTGAGAAAATCTTTCAATCTATCCTGTACTTAACCATCATTAGTTTTGTGAAATTTTGTGAGAAAGGAAAACCGCATAGCCTGACTACCTACCAGAGAACACTTCAGTGGCTTAGCAGCAGTGACGAGGTTTTATCACAATTTTTACAGAGCAGGGTTGAAATTCTTCTGCGTCTGAAGAACTGCCTTTCACTATTATTATTAAACACAAAATAGCTTTGGAAGTCAGTATGTGCTGCAGATATGACAGGTTTTTAAGGAATTTAAGGCAGAACAGCAGGTACATGCTTATACTCCAGTAAAGTTGCTTCATGACAAGTAGCACTGTTCGAATCACAAGACATGTCAAGTGGTTTTACCCTTTTCAAGACCTAAAGTCCCACACGATTCTACAGTGGATGGGTTTTCTGAGCACAAACCACTGTTCCAGCAGCTTCTGCTGGGACCAAGGCAAGTATAAAGGAAGTTGCCAGATTTTGAAATCCTTTTAAATGTACAACAGAGGAGCGTTCACTTAATGTGTAATTGGAAGTGATTAGTTTGCAGCATGACAACGTGCTAAAAGGAAAACATCACGAGATGAGTCTAATGGAATTGTGTAAATGCCTTCCAAGTCATTGAAATGCGGCAACAAAATTATGCCTGTGTACTGATATCACAGAAAAAACTGATGCCACGGAAAACAGGAAAACAACATAGAGAAAGAGAAAACCACAAATAGGATCTTGAGCAAGATGAATAAAATAACTGAACATCCAGCCACACTGATCAGGACAAAGGCACTGAATACTTTTTCCCTGAAACTGGCAACAAGGTAAGGATGTCTACCCTCATCACTTCTATTTAACACTGTACTGCAGATCCTAGTCAGTACAACTAGTCAAACAAAATAAGCTGTTTTTAAAAACTGACCTAAGGAAACCTGAAGTGTCCTATAATTAAAATTTTCTTATGAACTATAAGTCAAAACACGTTTAGCAGTGCATTCCAACCAACATTGAAGGCAATGTTGCTGATTTAAACAATGTGCCATTTCCAAGAGCTCACAGATATATAAACATATATACCTAGCTATGAATCCAACAAAACGTGTGCAAGACCTTTGTAGAGAAAAACTAAGTCATTGAGAAAAATTAAGACAAATTCAATAAATGGAGGAATATAACATGTTCACAGATTTGATGATTAAAAAATGGAAAGAGTTAATTTGCCTCCAACCAATCTATAGTCAATCAAATCTTAGTTTAAAAAGAAAAAGCGTTTTAAAAATATTACTTTGGAATGTGCTGACAAATTCTAAAATGTATATGCTGGTGGAAAGGTCTTGGCTAAGAGTAGCCAAGACAGTTGTAAAAAGAACTGAGGCACTTGTCTACTAAATACCAATATTTGTTTTAAAGCTACAATAAGATAGTGTGATGGGAGACTAAACAAATAGACCAATAAAATGGAGCAGAGAACTCAAGAGTAATTCAATTTGTAACAAAGGGGTCACTGAATAAATGTGGCAGAATCTCTCAATAATGAACAGACTCATTTAGACACTGTCTACACCTTTCACTATAAAACAACATCAAACAAAATCAACTGCGGGTCTACTGTAGTTTGGTTTTCTTCTGAATTTTTTTCATGTTTATTTACTTTTGAGAGAGGCGAGAGAGGGGTGGGGGGAGGGAGAAGGGGGAGGGAGAGGGGGGAGGGAGAAGGGGGAGGGAAGAGGGAAGAGGGGAGGGGAGAGGGGGAGGGAGAGGGGGAGGGAGAGGGAGATGTGAGCAGGGGAGGGGCAGAGAGAGGGAGACACAGAATCCAAAGCAGGCACCAGGCTCCAAGCTGTCACCACAGAGCTGGATGCAGGGCTCAAACTCATGAACCAGGGCTCAAACTCACCAACCGTGAGATTATGACTTGAGCTCAAGTCGGACACTCAACCGACTGAGCCACCCAGGCGCCCCTATATTATAGTTTTATATATAAAAAACAAACAAAAAAACCCTGTAGCTTCTAGAACAGGAATAGGCAAACTAGAGACTGCAGAAGTTTACCACAAGCTAAGAAGGGTTTTTACATTTCTAAAGGGTTGTTTTTTTGTGTGTTTGTTTTTTTAAAGCAGATGAGGGGCACCTGGGGGGCTCAGTAGGTTGGGCATCCAACTTTGGCTCAGGTCATGATCTCACCGTTCATGGGTTCCATGAACTGGGGGTTCCAGCCCCACGTTGGGCTCTGTCCTGACAGCTCAGAACCTGGAGCCTGCTTCAGATTCTCTCTCTCTCTGCCCCTCCCCTGCTCATGCTGTCTCTCAAAAATGAATAAAAATGTTAACAAAATAAATAAAAAGCAGATGAATATGTAATGGAGACTATCAATGGCCCACAAAACAAAAATATTTTCTATCTAAACATTTACTGTCTAAATATCTGTATACAGAAAAAGCTGGCCAATCTCTGTTTTAGAATACAGAAAACCTTCATGATCTTATGGGAGAGAAAAGACTTCTTAAACATGACAAAATGTACTAATCATAAATGAAAAGATAGATAAAATTTGACTAAAAGCTCTGTACAAAATTTAGCATTAAAGAAATAAAAATGTATTTTCAACACATATGGCCAGTAAAGGAACTACATCCAGGATATATAAAGAATTCTTGTATAAATTACTAAGAAAGAGACAAGCAACCCAACAGAAAAATGGGTGATTCCTGTTCAAAAAAGAGTAAATGCAAATGGCAAATAGCCATATGAAAATGTTCTCGAGCGCACTGGTCATTACAGGCCTGCAAGTGAAAACTGCAGGGGGATATAGGACCATAAAATGACTAAAATTTAAAAGATTATAAAACCAAATGCTGCCATGGATGTGGTGAAACAGGAAATTCAGACAGTGCTGGTGGGCATTAAATTGATTCAATTATGTTGAGAAACTGGGTGGCGTCATCTACTAAACACGGTTACACCCACATCCTGCAACTAGTGACACCAGATCTTGGTACGCCCAACAGAAATGCACGGACGTGTGCACCAAGAGATGGCCTGGAATCATCACGGGGCGTATTAGTAACAGCAGGAAACCAGTATGGAATGTCCGTCAACAGTGGAATAAATAAGAAGATACAACAATGGAAATTAACGATGGCTACATGCCACTATCATGGATGAAGTTTATGAGTAATACTGAATAACAGAAGCCTGTAATGAAAGATTACATCATAGGACTTACTTCATACACAACCTTCACACCATTGTTAGGTTGAAAAAGCCTCAGTAGAACCATCATAGGTGAGAGACTGTCTGTATTTAGAAAAGGTTGGGAACCAGGAGTGCTCGTGGCTACTGGGGTAACACTGCCTCTAGGTCTTTTCTGTACACAGAGCAAGGTGGCGTGCATATTGCAGACATGATCGGTTCGTACTGATAGTTCCAACTCCAACCTAACTCTGTCAGCTTCCTCCTTGCTGTCTCCCCTTCCACCCTGCCTCCCCTCTTCCACAGGGGGATTCTTGGTTCCTAGAAACATCAGCATATTTAGTTATTTGCTCAATCCTACGTACAGATAAAATCATTTCATACCACTGTGAAAATCAGTATTTGTAGTTTCTCCCATAACTGAGTAGATCCCATTAGAGCACGGTGCGCCAACGTTATCTGGATTAGGTCTTTTTCCCTCCCTCCTACATAGTCATTTGTGTATAGTTAACAGGTGTCCTAATATCACACTATCCTTGCATTCCTGGGTGGCAACAACTCCATCAAGGTAGATTATGCTATTAATGAGGTGGTGGAATCTGTTAAACCCATCGCTTAGTGAGGACTTGTGCATCATTATTCCCAATATTCCCATGTGGTAGCAGGATACAGTATCTTTACCTGGTTCGGGTTTCAACATTCTACTTGTCTCATAAGATATTAGAAGTTCCCTTTCATTTTTTTGTGCTCTGGAGTAACTTACATAACATCAGAATGAGCTGTGCAAAAGGTTTCCGAGAGCTTCCTCGTGTAATCAAACGGACTTGGTGCCATTCCTTGACAGAATTCCTGGGCGATGCTATTTCCTCCATGTAGACTGGTTTACTGAAGCTTTCTCTAGTAGGGCTAATTTTGGCAAAACTGTTTTTTCTCCTCACACACTTCAAATTTATCCACAAAATTAGTCTGTGCTTTTTAAGTTATCTCTGTATCAATACTTATTTCCTTTTTCTCGTTTCTAATTTTGTGTATTTGTGTTTTATCCGTTTCCTTCCTGAATAAGGTAGCTGATGATTTGTCTTTTTTTTTTCAAGGAACCTGGACTTAGGTTTATTGATTTAATCTATGCTTTTCTTCTCTGCACCTCATTTTCTTTCTTGCTTTTTGGGTTTTTTTTTTTTTTTTTTTGCTTCCCTTTCTATTATTCCTAGCTCTGAGTTTAGAATTTTTCTTTTTTCATTTTCATTGATTTTGGTGGCTACATCCACAAATGCTTTAACCGTTGCTTTAAATGTGTTTGACACAGAGTACTCTTACTTGATGGGAATCCTGTAATTTTTTTTTTTTTAATTTTTTTAAATGTTTATTTATTTTTGAGAGAGACAGAGACAGAATGTGAGTGGGTTAGGGGCAGAGAGAGAGGGAGACACAGAAGCAGAAGCAGGCTCCAGGCTCTGGGCTGTCAGCACAGAGCCCGACGCGGGGCTCAAACTCACAAGCTGTGAGATCATGACCTGAGCCGAAGTCGGACGCTCAACCGACTGAGCCACCCAGGCGCCCCGGGAATCCTGTAATGTTAATATTTGCACCTTCATCTGAGACTTTGCGTAACAGCTCCTAGTTTTACGGCACTGTGATTAGACAACATATGTAATAATTTTTTATAAAACTTAGTTTTCTTTGTAGCCTAACTTTTGATAAGGCTTGGTAAGTATCCCACATGTTTGAGAAGCTGAAGTCTCTGAGTATAAATTTCAATACATCTCTGTTATCTGTTGTATTGTTTGGATCCTCCTACAACATTACTTGTATCCACTTGACTGGTCTTTTCTGAAAATGGTGTCAAAACCGCCTAACATTTCTGTTTTCTATATATTGTTCTTTGCCTATGCTGTGGTTTCTGCTTTATACAGGTGGCTTCTGTGTTGTAGGTGTTGTATCTTCACCAGGAATGTGGCCCTTGGCATTCACAAGTATCCCCACTGGTCTCTTAGAATGCTTCTTTTGGCCTGATTTCCACTTGGTCTGCTATCAGGATTGCAGCATCTGCTTTCCTATTGGTTTCCTTGGCTTGATTAACCACCACCCATCCCTGACTCTTGTTCTCTTCGAGGTGATGTTTCAGGTGCACAGAGCTGGGTTCTGCTTCACAGGCCAACTTGAAGCCTCACTTTCATGGGCAAGGTAAGCCCCAGGACATATGCCAACAAGGCTTCAACTCTGCCATGTTGCCTTATAGTTTTATTATTACTGTATTTCTCTGCTTGGCCTCCTTGCTTCTAGAACTTACCTTTGCATTTTTTTTATAGTGTCCATACTCTAGAATGACCAACTTGACCTTTCTAATTTTTCTTAACGTTTATTTATTTTTGAGACAGAGAGAGACAGAGCATGAATGCGGGAGGGTCAGAGAGAGAGGGAGACACAGAATCTGAAGTAGGCTCCAGGCTCCGAGCTGTCAGCACAGAGTCCGATGTGGGGCTCGAACTCACGGACCGCGAGATCATGACCTGAGCCGAAGTCGGACGCTCAACCGACTGAGCTGCCCCTTGACCTTTCTAATTTTAAAACTGGAGTCCCGCTTCCCAGGAACCCATTCGGTGCCTGCCAAGCAGGCATGGGCGGCTGCCCCATTTCAATTCCTGTTTTCCCTACCCAATCTTTTACTTTCTGCTCTGTTGGTTTGAAAGGGATTCCTCTGATGCCCAACCATTACTTAAACAACAGTCTGATCTTATGCTTTTCCCCCTTATTACTTATACAGTCCCAGGTCTATCAGACTATTGATTTGCATACTCTTCCTTCTCCCACGTCCTCACCCCCCAAGTAAAATCTATAAAATCGCCATGAAAAAGGACGTATCCTACCATCTATCAAACTATCTGTAGAGCTACATGTAATAAGAGTGAAGGTCTGGCCCGGGGAAGAACTAACAGGCAGTGGAGAAGGCAGCTGTGTATGGACCCATGCCTGTAAGTAGTTAGTATAAAGCGAGGTGGGCATTTCCGTTAAGAGGGCTGATGACAGCAAACCATGTGGATAGATGGTACGGCAAAACCAACTGCCTGCGTATGGCAGCTTTATGTGACACCACATCCCAGATGATACAAAAGCAACTTATCGACAAATTTAAAACATTAAAACCACAAAAGCACCATACAAAAAAGATAGCTGTTTCAACCTTGCAGCAGTAATGATATTTCAAAGTAAGATTCAAACCCTACAAGCTCCAATAAGAGACCTGTCAGATTGGACTACATAAACATGTAAAACTCCAGCATGCCAAAAGCACTTTTAGAGACTGGAATAAAATATTTATAACTTATCAGAGGACCAATAGCCACACTTTAGAAAAAGTTACTGAAGTTAGAAATAAACAATGAGAGACCAGTGAAGAACACGCCCAAGCAAATCAAAGAAAAAAACACAACTGGCTGATAAAGATCTGGGACCTCAGAAGTTCCCAGAGAAACATCCATTTCTTTAAAAATAGGCCATTTTAAAAATGTGATGTTTGTGAAGATCCAAACAAATGCACACCCTTTACTACTGTTGGCGGTTATAAGCTTACACAGCGGGGGTGCCTGGGCTCTATCCCCCAAGCCTTAGGTGCACATGCCCTGACACCAGCAACCCGTCCCAGGAGCCTATTCTACAGAAACACAGACACACGTGGATGCCCATGGTGATGGTGTGTGAAAGCAAAAAATTTGGATAGCAACTACATTTCCAAAAACAACAGGATGGTTAATACATTATAGTCAATAATTTACAACAATGTGCATACGTGGGAAACTGATCTATTAGAAAGTTGAAGTCTTCCAAACGAACACACCATATATGTTTCTGGTCAAGGTGCAAGAGAACAGGAAGTTTATTTACAAAAATAGAAACAGTTTGCAAGGTTTCATTCAAGAGGATTAAGACTGGGGCACCAGAGTGGCTCAGCTGGTTAAGCTTCCGACTTTTTTTTTTTTTTTTTTTTTTTTTTTTTAAATTTTTTTTTTTCAACGTTTTTTATTTATTTTTTTGGGACAGAGAGAGACAGAGCATGAACGGGGGAGGGGCAGAGAGAGAGGGAAACATAGAATCGGAAACAGGCTCCAGGCTCCGAGCCATCAGCCCAGAGCCCGACGCGGGGCTCGAACTCACGGGCCGCGAGATCGTGACCTGGCTGAAGTCGGACGCTTAACCGACTGCGCCACCCAGGCGCCCCAAGCTTCCGACTTTTGATTTTGGCTCAGGTCATGATCTCACAGTTGTGATGCTGAGCCCCATGTTGGACTCCATGCTGAGTGTGGAGCCTGCTTGGGATTCTCTCTCCCTGTCTGTCTGTCTGTCTGTCTGTCTCTCTCCCTCTCCGCCCCCCACCCCTCCCCCATTTGTGTGCTCACCCTCTCTCTCAAAATAAATACACTTAAAAAAAAAAAAAAGTAAACTTGTTTTGCCCTAAAACTCACCGAGTCAAAGGAAGGAAAGCGACCTGAAATCAACAGTGACGTACAAGCATCTCCCAGAAGTCATGAGGACCCTGCTGGGAACAGAGACGGTCTTCCTGGAGTCTTCCGTGACCCCAGCAGAAGCATTTTGTTCACGTGATGGACCCCAAAGCAGAGGCAGAGAGGGAGAGCCAGAGGGAATTCCCCACATGACCAGGACCGCGCCCCTCTGAGGGATGGAAGCTCCTCCCGCAGGAGAGGACAGGGTAGGAGGGCGCCACCTGCAGGGGCGTCTAAGCCCTCTCTGGGGTGCTCTGCACCTTCGTGGCGGCCTGTCTAAATCTCAGCTTGGAAGATGTTTCCGGAGGATGGGAACTCTGCACTTCCCGCAGGGGCCCAGCCTGGGGTCCTGAGGGAGGACGCCTCACCATTCTAGAAGCCTGGCACCGACTCTGCCTGCCTGCCAGGCCAGCCACCCCCCGTTCTCAGAGGCTGCCACGATCTTTTTGCTGCAAAAAGGCATACAGGGCACGTGTCCTGGGAAATTAAAGGGATTAATAAATGAAGGCTCAGAGATGAGACGATTGTCAGCAAGGTGGAAAGTCAGAATCACATGAGAGGCAAAGAGGGAAAGACAAACTATGAACTCAGCTCTGAAAAGAGAAACAGTGGTTGGAACGGGCAGTAAAACATCACAGCATCACACAAAGTGACATTCCCAGCTGTAGAAGAGACGGACTGCCCATTCACAGCAGCCCTGTGTGTACGGGCCACCCGCTCACACCCCGTGGAGACCCGCGGAAGAGAGGAGAGGAGAGGCGAGGCTGTGTGGATGAGCGGCGCTCGCGGGCCGGGATCACGATCAGGTGATGCTCCCTGGTTCCCATTACTCAACTTAAGAAGCCGTGTCTAAGCAGGACTTCGAGTGTAGACATTTCGACTTCTGTTTTTATACGCCAGCCTATTAACATTGAACAGTGTTTCTGCAATTTTTTTGAAGTTCATTTATTTTGAGAGAGCCGGTGGAAGAAGGGCAGAGGGAGGGAGAGAGAGAGAATCAAGCGGCCCACACTCAGCATGGAGCCTGCCTTGGGACTTCATCCCACGAACAAGGAGATTGTGACCTGAGCCGAAATCAAGTTAGATGCTCAACCGACTGAGCCACCCAAGGCGTCCCATGTAGTTTAACATTGTCTCAGAGAGGCTTTTCTGGTAGTCACCAGTGGAACATTTTAGGGCCAAGCTGACCTTGAGAACTTCACACAGTCCTTCATCATGAACAAAGCTCGGGGACTTGCAACGGACTCACAAGATGTGCGACTTCGAGCTCTATTCTCACAAACAAGTGTGACCACCAACGCCCTCTGGAGTTCAGCCCAGAGCCCCGCTCTACGAACCTGCCCACGTGGGGCAAGGTTTGTTCCGTCCCTGAGCAAAGGCGTCTGGGAAATAAGCTGGGCCCTGAGAGAGCTACACCCCGGGTATTTTCTGAAACAAGAACATGGAATCGGGAAAACAGGGCTGTTGTCGTAGCCACAACATCTCAAACCAGTGCAGTGACGTCCAGGGAGCCCGTGCACAGAGGGGCTGCGGCTGACACGCGGGAGTGCTCGGGCCTGAGCGCCGTGCACCGGACAGAAGTCGACGGGGGAAACGCTCAGCTTGGGGTTCGTCCCAGCACTCAGGGAGGGAAATTTAGGCTGCCGAGAGAAGGTCCAAGCAGGCCACAGAATGTTTGTAAACAGGCTGGAATTCAGCAGGCCAATCAGGTTAATAAAGTATGACACGGAAATGTGGAATTAATTTCATTTCAATCAACTAAACTTACTTTCTTGGAAGATAATTTCTTCCAGGACACGTCAAATCACTGTAAAACTCCAATGGATATAGTGAGATCCCTGCTTTTGAAAACAGGCTAGGCTTCAATTCTCAAAGCATGACATTAGATATTCGGCTCTGTGGAAGCCTCCTTGATGTTAATGGGAATAGCATGGACCTTCCAAGCAAGCGTTTTAAATGCAGGGGTTAAAAATCCTCCTGAATTAGAATCAGCTAGGCCTCTGAGAAGCACTGGCAGGCCACCACAGCGCATACCGGGCGTGCTCCGAGGGTCACTTGTCATTCAGCATTTGGGTGCTGCTCTCCATGCATATTTTAAGAAACAAATAGAGCAGCATGGCTGTTTTCGGGTGGCAAGGCAAGGAAAACCGGTTTGCTGCTAGTCAATACCACAGCGGTGCAGCTCGCTCTTTCCGGGTCTCTGGGACAGCCACCTGCAGAGTCGTCCTGTCTGCCACGGCGGGAGGCCGGGACACCCAGCACCCGCCACGTGAAACACAGTTCACACATTTACGGTCTTGCTCCTGCCGCCTCCCCCCACCCCCACCCCATCTCCATCCTCAGTCAAGATTCTAAGCACTTTTAGGGATGGTTTTAAAGGTCTGTTGCGGGGTCCCTGTGTTCCCAGAACACAGCTGATCCTTGTTAAGTATTTGTGAAATGAACTAAAGCTGGTACAGCTATGGCATGTTTCACAAAAAATTACTTGCCAATTTGCCACACTTAATTCTGGAACAGGCAGCGGTGACACACGGCAGTTCTGGCCAGCGAGAGACCCAAAGCTCCAGGGCCGCCAGTCTGTGACAAGCACACGCACACCCCAGGATAAGGTGCGGGTCCCCAGAGGAGTCAGGGTCGGCGTCCTACAGGACCCGTGACGATCATTTACACCTTGGCAAATGGTGACAAACCCCTCACCTCATCCACAAAGCCCATCCAGCGCACAGGAGCCCTGTTGGCAACAGGCCACGCAGAACGTCAAGTGTCACTATTTTTGCGGCCTCTTTGGTTGAAGAAGCGCTTTGGGGCTAGTAGGGAGCCTTCCTACATGACCCTTCCATAGTACTGTTCCTATGGAACACGAAGGTTAAGGTTGAATTGGGTCCAAGCATCTGGAGAACGTCTTCCCCAGAAAGGGGAAACAGACGTGACTCTGTTCCCAGGTGGGCCTCATACTTTCCTGTCCCGGGAGCTCCTGAGGCGGTCAACCAGGAAGGCTGACGCGTGCGTGAAGCTGTATCGCCGTGCTCATCCCTTAGTAGATCCTGGCACACAGCCGGCTCGTGGGAGGGCACGGTCCCTGTGCCATGGATGAAGCGGCACACAGACCCCCTCACTGCAGCCCGGACAGTTCCCGCTAAGTGCATCACACAACCTTCTGTTGAGGGCGCCACAACTAGTCTAGTGCAAAGGAAACTCCAGCAGGGACATGGGCACCAGCTGTCCCGATCTTTCCTTGGCTTTTCACCTGGCTTCCCGGGGAACCGAGTGTTTATAGCCACCATGTGACTCCTATTGGGCTGGTCTTGCGTAAGTGACCCTGTGATCCGAACTCAGGATCAGGCTGAGGGCCACTGTTTCTGCTGTCCGCTAGGTTGCTGGCTGTCGATAATTTAGACAAAAATGTTACCTCTTGCTCACACTTTCAATCCAAAATCAATGCCTTTGTATCGATACCATACCTTTTCTTCCAGAAACTGCACACACTCCTGCGTTTACGATGTGTTTCTACAAGACTGGGGGCACATGAGCATCATCAGAAAACTCAAATTCATCCAAAGTAAGATTCCCTCTTGCTGACGTAATGACAACCACCAGCTATGTCAAAGAGGATTTACATTTAGATTTTTCTTTTTTTTCCCCCCGCAGGATTACAAAGTGCTTTGCAAGCTCATCCTGACTTCGCCCAGACGAGACACATTCAAGCAGCACCGGAAGCGACAGCAAGCTCTCGGCGAGGTCAGAGGACACAGGAATGACCTCCAAGTGAAAGCTGGCGGGGGAAGACTTCCTTCTGGTCCTTCCCACCAACTTGTAGGCTGATGCCCTTCAGACACACCAGCGTCGGCACCTTGGGAAAATCAGACCTTGCGCAAGTTTTCAAAATTCTAATTTGTATAAAGAAATTATACAAATAATTTTGTATATTCTGTATATTTGTATATTTCTGTAATTCTGTATAATTTTCTGTGCCTGCCTTTTTGCCAATCAACAGCTGGGGAAAACTGACCTCCCAGCCACCTGAACCGGTCCTCCCCGTGCCGTGGGACGGCCACACACCCCTGTGGCCCTGACAGGATCGGGTCATGGCTGGGCTGTGATGCTTCACGGCTGCACTTTGGTGGGTGAGGGGCCTTCCCTGAGGGAGGCTGAGGCCGGCAGCCTGGAGGTCCCCAGGCTGGGCAGCCTCCGTCCCCAGTACAAAACACAGATAAGGTGCAGTCTACCCCCAAGCTGCAAGCTCCCTCCTGTCACTCCATGGACACCACCTCAGGAGGAAGGAATTGTCACAGACCACCCTACGTGACTTTCACTTGCTCTCAACAGGAAGCTTCACGCCTGAGCTGGAAGGAAGGGAGGCTTCTCCGTTAGACCTTCTGAATGCCCGCCATCACATTCCAAATGCCCGGCCAGCCCCGCCCCCTCAGGGACCCGTCACGGACAAGGGGCCTCGGGCAGAGGGACGGCAGGTAGAGGAGCTCATCTTGCCCGTGGCTACCGTCCCCCAGCGACACTTCCCGATGTGGCTTCGGCACCATCACGCCACACCTGTCTCCCAGGGCGCTTGCCCACCCCACAGACCCTGTGTCCTGAGGGCTTCCGACAACCAGGCTCCACCTCTTTGCTGAGCCTGAAGTTCACGGTGACGGCGAAAGGAACTTGGGCTCAGAGCTACTGATGTTAGATTTCATCAGTGTAACAGGACAGCGGACACGTGGATGAAGGGAACGGAAGGTAAAAGCGGAGTCCCAGCTCTCTCCTGACACAACAGACCCCCAAGGACATAGTGAGCACGTGGAGGGCTGCCCAACTTCACCCGCAGGCCCTCCAGGGTCCCGGCCTGTGAGCCCGTTGGCCACCGGCTCTGCCCGCCCGCCTTCCATCGCTATGATTCTTCACGATGGATCTCCAGGTCCCTCTCTGCACGGACCTCGGGCGCCTTCTCGTCTTCTCGGATAGAAAGCTGCACTGTTACCAAACTGTACGGTTTCTGCACCCTCACGGCATCGGAGAACCCAGGCAGGAGGCAGGGAGAGCGGGAAAAGGGGGCACACGAGGCAGCTCTGGCCGGCGTGGCCCACACGGACTGGCCTCTGGCCAGGGGTGGTGCTGGGGCAGATGGCTCCCTGACGGCAGGGTCCCCGCTCTCCCTTACACCCTCAGACCTGACCTCTTGACCGCTCATCCCAAGAACCCTGGACTGTGACGCAGACTTTTCCAGAAGACTGACCCCCCCCCCCCCCCCCGCCCCCCACTGCTGTCCTGACTTGAGGCTTTCCCTTTCTATTGTCAGGGATGTTCGGTCCCTTTTTCTTCCTCACAGGTCTCTCCCTACTACGTTATGAAATTTTATAAGCTGTCTCAAATCTTCTGGCGTGAGCCAGTCTACCGCTGACCAAAGTCTAGGTCCACCACCAGGGAGACCCGGTTACCGGCGGGTTTGGCGAGGTTTCCGTGCAGCTCATGCTTCGCACGTGGGTTGCCCCAGCAGGGCCTCGGCCCTGGAGGCTCATCCAGCCTCCACCTGAAGCAACTCCACACTGGCTCAGGATCTGTAAATCTGTGTAACTTGTAGAACTGGGTGGTGACTATAAGCAGGTCGACAGAGGACATGCTGGCCATCCTGCAGAGATGAAAATGTTTCGCTTTTGAATACACAAGCACAGCGACATGAGCAGGTGCATTCTGAGGACCTACACTGTTTACCTTCTAAATTCAGATTAGTTTAAGATTAACTTCAAAGAACTGACCTTATGGTAGGCTCAGCACTATTGGTTAACGACCCGAGGTCCTTAACACAGTGGATCCTTGATGTTGAAAAGGTATCTAGAGGTTATTACAATAAACCTGATAACTACGTAAATTTGAACGTTATCTTCCGTCACGGGCGACTCCGGCACCACGTGATCTGGGACTGGGGTGACCATGCCTCCTCCTGTGTGTCACCCTGGAGAGTCTTTAGAGGAAGGCACATCCCCAGGGCGATAGTCTGAATGCCTGTGTCTCCCCAAAGGTCACGGGACCTTAAAATCCCAGGTGACGGTGTTAAGAGGTGGGAGGTGACGCTGTCGTGAGGATGGGGTGCCCACGAATGGGATCAGCGCCCTAATGAGAGGAGCCCCAGGAGCCCCGCCTCGCCCCTTCTGGGAGGACATGGAAGGCCGTGGTCTAGCAGGCAGGCTCTCACCAGACACCAGGCCGGCTGGCTCCATGATGACCTGGGACTTCCAGCTCCAGAGCCGTGAGATATACATGTTTACAAGCCACCCGCTCTGTGGCACTTTTGTCATACCAGGGGCACGGCACCTGTGGGCGCAGGCTGCCAGGGAGGGGCCTGCGGGACGTCCGGCAGGTGACCCCCGCGGCCAGGGCAGCTGGCTCACAGCAACGGAAGGGAGGGGAGGCCTGCCCTTCCCCATCCAAAAGGGGCAGGGCCCCAGGCGAGCACGGGCGCCTCTCCTCCTGAGTCCCCCACCCGCCACAGCAGAACGCTGGACAGTGGCAGCCGCCCCGGTGGGGTGAGGGGGTGGGCCAGGGAGGATGGGGTCCTGCTCCCTCACCCACAGGCAGGCTCTCATCAGCTCCAGAGCCTTTCCTCCCCAGCTGTGCTCGCGGCTCCCGTGCTTCGGCCACCTCCTCTCCCTCAGGAGGTCGGACGGCTGCCCCCTCCTTCCGGAGAGGTGGGCCGAGGCCCCGCTGCTGTCACAGGCACTTTTCTCTCTGCTCTACTGGAACCCCAGCGTCATCTCTCATCGGCCCCGGGGGCTGGAGCGGGGACGCCAGAGCCTCGGAGCCCTCCAGCCTCAACTGGGACTTCACAGCTGCCTGACAGAGCCTGCGGCAGCCGGAGCACGGCAGAGGGGCAGGCTGGAGACGCGCGCGCTCAGGAGCGCCTGTCGTCTGGAGTCCTCACGTGGTCATCTCCCCGTCCACACAGGCCTCTCACCCCCCATGTTTAGGACCTGTCCCCTCGAACCCTCCGCTCCCGAGCATTTCCCGGTGACCTGGACGAGGCAATGGTGCTGGCCAATGCCTGAGGTCGCCACTCTGTCCCCAGGCCCCTTGAGAGTGGCTCGACAATTTTTAGGTTACCCATGAAAATCCAGCCCCAAAATGAGATTAAGACATCCTCTTTCTGACCAGCACACAGAACCCAAATGTGGAGTGAACACTCGGTACAGCAATGTTCCTTTTTGATTGGTAAATTTTGCTTTTAATCAAACCACATTCTAAATCGAAAACATTTGGGAGAACAGAGCTGGGGATGAAAAAACGTTCTCTAATTTGAATGACCTATATGAATTCTGTATGCAATGATTTTTCTCCTCATTGATTATAATTATCATATAACTCCTAGTGTTTTCACACTGGGGCACGAGATCTTTCAGTTTGCAGAGAATTAGGTAGACAAATATATCGGGCTAAATGTAGCGAATGAGGATGTAAATGGCATGAAAAGGGGCAATTTGTTCACTATAGTAAGAACCATTTAATGCTTTACATTTTACTTTGCCATTGAACATTTCTATAAAATCCTTAAAAAAAACCACACACACACACACACACACACACACACACACACACACACACACAGGTTTTCCTGGAATCAAATGACCTTTAAAAAAATTCACTCACACGGGTTCTTTCTTTAACTTACTGGACACCTGGGACTGTCATCTAACTAATTAATACAGAAAACACGCTATCCAGGAGAGCCTGCTTGTGGGTGCTGGAGACATACACATGCGAGGGAAGGTCTGGCCGTGATGGGGCACCGGCTCTCGGGGGAAGAGAGACACTTGACATGGCTTCACGGGCTGCCTGCCCAGACCGTCCTGCATCAAGCCGCAGGGGATGGTGCTGAGCAGAGTTGGCGCGCACAGCCATCCAGGCGGTGCAGAGAAAACCAGACAGCGCACTGGAGCAAAACAAGGAGGTGCAGGGGACAGCAAACA